>NC_141611.1:48758920-49058920 GCF_047967505.1 Dipteris shenzhenensis | reverse complement strand
ATGAGGCCAAGGTTAACTACGCTACCACTGAGAGGGAAGGTCTCGCCATGGTCTATGCAGTAAAGAAGTTTAGGCACTACTTGTTGGCTAACAAGTTTGTCTTCTTCGTGGACCGTCAAGCATTGCTATACTTGGTCGACAAGCCCTGCATGACGGGACCCATCACTAGGTGGATGCTGATTGCTAGAATTCGACTTCATAGTTGCTGTACATAAAGGCAAAACCCACGTCCTGGTCGACCACTTATCAAGAATCCCAAATGGTGAGGCTCCAACGGGAGAAGAAGATGATCTCCCGGATGCTTCTTTTCTTCCTCGACATTATTCCTGAATCGGCCGCCGAAATCCGCCACTACTTGGCCAACGGATTGCCCCTAGGCCAGGCCCTAAAGAAGGATAGAGCCCACAAACTCATTAAGGACACATCACCATATCGACTGATAGCAGGTCAACTATACCGCATGGGCAAGGATGGCATGATACTACGAAGATGCATGTGCGAACATGAATACATTGATGTACTTGAAGAAGCCCACTCAGGAATCTTCGATAGGAGGTCATTTTTTCGTTGATGTTACCACCACCTTCTCCTCCTCCTACCCTTCACTCTACCTCCTCCCTCCCTTGCCACCTCCTACCCTCCCCTCCACCCCACTCCCCCACCTCCTCCTACCTCCCTCCATCTCCACATCCTGCTCCTACCCTCCCTTACATCCCTACCTCATCCTCCCTTTCCTAGCCCCTCCTACCCATCTCCCCCTCCTACACTACCTCTCCCATCATCCTCATTTCCCCCTTCCTACCAGCATTCTACTCTCTTTATCCCATCCAGTACTAAAATTTGCATCATGTCCCCTCCTCCATTTTAACCCCCTTCTTCCAAAGTTTCAAATTCCTCATCCATTTCTTCTTCCATTCTTAGGTGTAGGTAGAATATGTGTGCTTTAAGTTTTTTAGTGAGGAGTGAAGAAGATGCATTTAGGGAAAGGGAAATGAATGGGATGCATATGAATGGTGTAGGGAAGTGTGATAGAATCAGGGGATGGAAAATGAAGTGAGTGTGTAGGGGAATGCTTGAAAATTTTGGGGGAAGGGGGCCTCCTAGTGAAAGAAGAGGGGAGAGAAGAGGGGGTCCCTCCAAAGGAAGAGAGGGAGAGAGAATGTGTACTTTTTGGAGAGAGAGAATCCCCCTGAGTGAAGAGAGAGTCACTTTTTTGACTTTTTGGACTTCTTTTGGACTTTAGTGGGCTTTCTTAAGCCCTTAATCCATTTTCCTAATCCATTCCTTATGAGACCCTTTTTGAGTCCAAATCTCCCCTGATGGACCATGGATGGAATTGCTTGCTGAGTATGATTTTGAGATTAAGTACATTGAAGGGAAAGAAAATAAAGTGGCTGATGCTTTAATTCGACAACTGATAGAGACTGCTTTGACTGATGCTTCTTTGATTGATGATGATGGTTTGATTGCTCATGCTTTGTCTTATGATGTTTTAAATGCTAATACTTTGACTGTGGATGAAATAAACTCAAGAATGGCATCATGTAATAGACTTTATGTGAATTCTTTGATTGTTTTCCATTCAGATTTTATGGCTAAAATAAAATCTGAAATTGAAAAATATCCCTTTTACATGCCCATTTTAGAAAAGGTAAAGAAGAATGTTATGAAAAAAGAGGATGGGAAGTATCATTTAGTAAATGGTAATCTGTATTTTAATGATAGGCTTTGTTTACCAAACGAATCTCCTTTTAAGTCTTGCATATTACATGATAGTCATAATGGTCCTTTTTCCGGACATGATGGATACAATAAGACATACATGGAAGTTCGAAAGTCTTAAAAAATGCTTGCATTGTCAACAAGTAGAAGTTGAACAACTAAAAACACATGGACTCATGCAACCATTAGATATCCGTCTTAGAAAATGGCAATCAATTTCAATGGATTTTATTATTAAATTACCTAGGGGGAATAGGACACGATTTTTGTGGTTGTTGATCGTCTTACTAAAATGGCTCATTTTTATCCTAATGGTGCTCTTGAAGTTGCTGAATTATTTGTGGTATGCCAAGAAGCATTGTTTCTGATAGGGATTCGAAGTTCTTCTAACTTCGGGCAGGCCACGTTTAAAGTAATAGGAACTGAATTGAAAATGAGCACTGCTTTTCATCGTCAAACGGATGCTGAGAGAAATTGCTCTACATGGTCACCACGGCTTGAATGGCATTCATGTTTTATACACTATCGTTGATGCACCATGTGTCACGCGATGCGTAATACAGAAAAACGAAATCAGAATTCGAGGCACTATTAACACGAAACCACAGAAGCCTTCTTTATTGAACAGAGAAATCCTTTACAGCAGCTTTCGAGCAGCACATTCCATAATCAGAGCTCAACCTCCCGACCTCCCCCGAGCAGATCTCACTCGCAATCTGATGATCGCACTCTCACTCATGATCGCACTCCCGAGGGAGAAAGATACATGAATTTTGATTTGGAATCTCACTCTGGTCTAGTGTCTTGGATCTCGTGCAGGCTTATGAACTTCGTTTCCAGTTCGAAATCGTCCTGAAGCTTCGTCATGCCTTGAAAAGTGCGCACATTCCAAAAACGGCCAACTCTTCCAAATCTGGCGATCTAATCTGAGCGGCCATCTCAATCCACGTGCCTTGCCTTCCACGTCGCATCACATCTTGATTTGTGTTCTTTTTTTGTTTTTTTCAAGTACCCGAAATCTGCAATCACAGAAAATCAACTTCGACTTGTAAAGTTTTTCCAAAATCATCCTTTAAAGTACTGAAAACTCAACTGCAAAAACATGCTCGACTCAAAAATGTTCATTTCGAACTTTTCCTGTGCAACATAAAACTTTTCCAAAATGTTCAAAACATAAAATCAAGCCTTGCAACATAAAACTTTTCCAAAATGTTCAAAACATAAAATCAAGCCATTCTAGCAAATTTCTACAACATGCAGTTCCAAAATTTGCATATATAAAAATGTAATGTCACATTCTCCCCTCATTAAAAAAATTCTGCCCTCAGAATTTAAAGGACGGGAATTCTGCAACTAAGGCATCCAGGTCAACTCATGATGTATCATCGATGGGGTAGACATCCCATTTTACTAATACTTCTACTATATTTATGTTTCTGAGTTGGCGTGTCTTTCTATCTAGAATCATCTCAAATTCCACCTTTAAACTCGCATCCTCCTTGATTCTAGAGTTGTCCTACAAAATGTGTAAAGGATTAGCGACATAAGTTTTCAACAAACTAACATGAAAAATTTGAGGACCTTTGATATGTGCAAGAAGGTCTAGCTAGTAGGCGAGCTAGTAGGCAAGCGTTCCCACCCTCTTTAGAACTTTGAATGGACCTACAAAATGGGGCGAAAGCCTACGATCTTTGAGAAAAACCAAATCGCCTTCTTTAAATTCACGAAATGAATGCTTCTTATCATAATAGTGCTTCAACCTATCCTATGCATGCTTAAAACAATCTTGAATCTTCTTTTCTTGTTCATCCATTTTCCCTAGCACATCCTTAAACACTTCTACTTTATTTTCAACATCAGAGAAAGTAACCGGTGTATCATAGTTTTGACCATAGACCACTTCAAATGGAGACATACCTATCAAGCTATGCCAAGAACTGTTATACGCATTCAACCAAATATGAAAACTGTATCCAATTAGTATGCTTTTCATTTACGCACATGCGCAATGTGGGTTCAAAAGAGATAAAGTTGAAGTGGTAATGGGACTCCTTCCACAGGTTCTCATATGGAATGATGAGCCAAGGCTCTAAAGTGTAACCTCCATCATCCACAATGTACTCATGGATGTGAAAATCTCTCCACAATGTACCTTGGGGGGTGCACAACTAAGAAACCCTATGTATCACTGTCACGACACGATTCTGTAGTCTAGAATGTATTAGGCTAGAAGGATCAAATGTAATAATTAGAAGGTAGGCTAGGTAGGTATAAATGGCTAAATGCCATATGGATAATGTATTGGATATGTTAATTTATTAATATAAATGGTGCACTCACACATGTAGGTCCTAGGATAGGAATGGGTGGGAATGCATGGGTGCATTAATAAATGGTAGGCATAAAAGTGTCATAGGCTAAGGGTAGAATGATGGGGTATGCCCAAGGGATGGATCCCAAGAGGCATGAGAGGTTGTGACCTCTCGTATGCATGGAATGTGTGCATGAGGCATTACACATTCATATGTGGTTTTGTGGATTGCATGAGCATGGTAGAGTGGTCAATAGCAAAAGTACACTCACGTGGGCACTCCTTCCACCCCACTTGGAGGGCCAATGTTTCTCAATTTATGCATCAAACTACACACATGTGCATCCCTGCATTGAGGTACATGACAAGTGGTATCAGAGCAGTGATTCTCTGACTGTGTGGAGCTACCATGTTGTACCATGCCGACATCAGCGTGACATCGTTGAGGACACAAAGAGAGAACAAGAATCAAGAAATCACTTGGGAGCATTTCCTTTCTCTCTCTCTCAAAGTTGAATTTTTTACAATAAAGAAACAAGAATCTCACGCATATTGATGTTTAGAAAAGGGGGGGGCGACATTGGACTCTGATTTTTTATTAATAGGGGAACCGGGGGTAAAGGAGGGAGGCGTCACACACCTCTTAATTAGGGAGGGGCTTGTAAAAGGACGAATTTATTACAAAGCTCCTCCCCGCTATCATGCAATCCCTGGTCGTGCTTTGCCGCATGGCGCATCGAGATGTGCATTGAGAGTTGTGCCACCCAACATACACGGGCGTTCAACCCCAGTCTATCTCCCCTCTTTAATTAGGGGGGGGGAGGCAATCAATTTTTTGTAACAAGGGGGGGAGCCTTGTAGGCTTGTAATGTGGCCTCCCACTTAGTCTGTGCCGAAAGTCGTGCGACTCCCATTGACTTGGAGTCCGGTCCCGTGCGCCGCCTTAGCCACATCAGCCCCCTTAGTCGCCTGTGCAATCGGCCCTGTGTACTGGGTGGTGTGTGCCACAATTGGCGCAACAAATTGTGAAACATGCATGGCACTACCTCTGAATTCTGCGACTTGCAGCCACCACCCACCACCGTCAGCCAGCCACCTTTGCCCTCTGCCCCGTCTAGCCGTTGTCAGTATTTAAGGCCATTTGTCCCTCCCTTTCATTTCAAACCCCTCTCCCCTTGTATTTCATTAGTTAGTTACCCCTTTCCCTTAGTTCCCTCCCTTTCTCTAAGTACCCCTTCCTTCCTCCCTTTCCTTATTTATCACTTTAGAGCTTAAAATAAAAGACAACATTTAAAAAAAAAAGGGAGATTATTGAGAAACAAAAGAAAAAGGTTTATTAGAAAGAAAAAAAAATTAATGAGAGAGAAACAAATTTAGTAGAGAAGGGAGGACACTAATTAGGAAGTAACATGGAAGAAGCATGGTCGCTTCATAATTAAAAAGGGAAAGAAACACTACAAAATACTTTTAAAAAAATTTTAAAAAACAAAAACAAAAAGAGACAAACATAAGACGAGATTAGTTTTTAGTTTCAAGGACAATGAGATGTCCAATGTGGGGTTAGATTATGATAGCTTGATAGGGAGACAACTTTGGATCAAATAATCAACAAAGATTAGAATTGTGAAAGCAAGATACTAAGAAAGGAAAGATTGGTAGTAGTGGTGGAAACCTGATGGTAAAATTCAATGAACAATGGACATAACAAGTGATGTATCAACCTGAATAGGTTATGAAGATGGTAAATGAACTTGGAGTAGTTGGAGGACACTCGAATGAAGGCTACAAAAGTGACTTGTCATCTAGAAAAGAATGGAATACACAATTGCGTGATGATGACAAGGGTCAAAGGATTGATCTACTTAAACTTAAGATGAGCATTTAGGATAATGAATTAATAATGCATTTGCATGTAGGCTAATGAAGTAATAAATGCATTTGCATGTAGGATCATACACTAGAAATAAAACTCAAGAATTGAGCACATGCACAATTATTACCTTGGAAATGTACACATTGGTATCATACAGACACATTGGCAAGCTGGGCTTGGAAAGCATCCATGGTGCCAAGAGTCTTGAAGTTAGAGTACTAGATATGGTTAAGTCATTCTCTTGGGTTGGGTTGATGAGCCAAGGTAGTACTTGGACTCTTCCAAAGCAAGAGGGTGCTATACATGGTCATAGATGGTGGATATGTAAGCATAAGCTTAGTAAGGTCTGGTGACCTTAGAGAGATTTCAAATAATTGGTAAGTCATGGACACATGACTATGGGCGGATCCACAATTAGACCTGGTGGTCTAGAATGAGTACTCAAGCAAGATTTGGTGATCTTGATTTTTTAAGTTAGGCCTATCTTGTAACTTTTGGGTCTCATCAACCTAAAACTAATGGTTCCAAACTGGTCACTTGGAACTTGGACCAATGCATACATATGAGAGAGATTGATTAGGAAATGGTATCCTATTGGAAAGGAAAAGTAGGACAAAAATTGCATGCATATGAGAGAGATAGATTAGGAAATGGTATCCTATTAGAAAGGAAAAGTAGGACAAAAATGGATTCCTACTAACCCTAATAGATAAAGTTGAATTAGTATTTGTAGGAATGTCCAAAGCAAAGGAGTATATGGACGACACAACGTGAAAGATAAGTACTATGTCTTTCTTATTGATTTATTTGAAAATTGGCTTGAAAGGAACTTATTAATGTTGCATTTGTTTGGCAGGAGTACCAAATATGAAGATGAAAGATTGAAGTTGTTGTATGGAAGTTTATACAAGAACCTAATAAGTGCTAAAGACCATGAAGACAAAGAAGAATACCTAGTAGATGAGGACATCTATGTCCCAAGCAAGAGGGCATGTCACGACACGATTCTGTAGTCTAGAATGTATTAGGCTAGAAGGATCAAATGTAATAATTAGAAGGTAGGCTAGGTAGGTATAAATGGCTAAATGCCATATGGATAATGTATTGGATATGTTAATTGATTAATATAAATGGTGCACTCATACATGTAGGTCCTAGGATAGGACTGGGTGGGAATGCATGGGTGCATTAATAAATGGTAGGCATAAAAGTGTCATAGGCTAAGGGTAGAATAATGGGGTATGCCCAAGGGATGGATCCCAACAGGCATGAGAGGTTGTGACCTCTCATATGCATGGAATATGTGCATGAGGCATTAGGCATTCGTATGTGGTTTTGTGGATTGCATGAGCATGGTAGAGTGGTCAATAGCAAAAGTACACTCACGTGGGCACTCCTTCCACCCCGTTTGGAGGGCCAATGTTTCTCAATTTATACATCAAACTACACACATGTGCATGTTGAGATATCGAGCTCCACTCGCGATATGCCAGGGTGACCGTTGTGTATTTATGTCACCGACTTGTTAGCTGGAGATGCGGTTGGTACACCGCCCACGAATAATAGCTGGATGACAGCTATCCTTATCTACTCTAGTTTGTGGCTCAGTTAGTATGCCACCTTAGTTAGTTGAGTTTGGTTTGAGACCCACATATAGGGTTCTTCTATTTCTTTGTACTAGAGTTCTTTTGGCTTTCACAACTAAGAAGAGGAAAACTGTTTTCAGCCTCCACCTTTGTGTGTATTCCCCCATTTGTGCATGTGAGAAAGCCGCAAGTGAGACTCCTTCCCTCTCTCCCACTATCTTCACATGGTATCAGAGCCTTGTTCGTGGTAAGGAGCTCAAGAAAGCAAGCCAAGTTCGTGGTGTCCTGGTAAGAGGACCAGTGTTGCTTTCCTATTTCGAGTTTGGGAGCAAATCTCTGCAGGTAGCACAGCCAGAAGTGCAAGAGTGCACTGTCTCAGATTGAGACGCCCTTCGCGGTGTGGCAGAATGTGAAGCTGAGCACAGATGCAGGTGAGCTTCTGGAAGACCCTACTATGTACAGACGCATAGTAGGAAGTTTGATTTACATGACTATTACCAGGCCAGATTTGAGCTATGCTGTTGGGTTGGTAAGTCAGTTTATGCAGGCTCCAAGGAAACCGCATTTGGATGCGGCTAGACGCATACTCAGGTATGTGAAGTCCACATTGCAGTATGGACTATTTTATGAGGCTGGGGTTCAGATACAGTTGCATGGATACACTGATGCTGATTGGGCTGGTAGCATTTCAGATAGACGATCTACCAGTGGATATGTGTTCTCTTTTGGGAGTGCTGCAGTCACTTGGAGCAGCAAGAAACAGCCTACAGTTGCCTTGTTGAGCACAGAGGCTGAGTACAGGGGTGCAGCAATGGCTGCATGTGAGGTAGCTTGGTTGCATAAGCTACTCTATGATATGCATCAGTCTACAGATGGGCCAGTTGTCATTTATTGTGACAACATGAGCAGCATACACTTGGCAAAGAACCCAGTCTTTCATGCTAGAACAAAGCACATTGAGGTGCATTATCACTATGTGCGGGAGAAGGTTTTACTAGGTCTTATTGATCTAGTTTATGTCAGCACAGAGGATCAGGTAGCTGACATATTCACGAAAGCATTGGGCGCAGAGAAGCTGCGCAAGTTCAGAGACCTGCTTGGTGTGCAGGAATTGGGATTGAGCTCGAGGGGGAGTGTTGAGATATCGAGCTCCACTCGCGATATGCCAGGGTGACCGTTGTGTATTTATGTCACCGACTTGTTAGCTGGAGATGCGGTTGGTACACCGCCCACGAATAATAGCTGGATGACAGCTATCCTTATCTACTCTAGTTTGTGGCTCAGTTAGTATGCCACCTTAGTTAGTTGAGTTTGGTTTGAGACCCACATATAGGGTTCTTCTATTTCTTTGTACTAGAGTTCTTTTGGCTTTCACAACTAAGAAGAGGAAAACTGTTTTCAGCCTCCACCTTTGTGTGTATTCCCCCATTTGTGCATGTGAGAAAGCCACAAGTGAGACTCCTTCCCTCTCTCCCACTATCTTCACAGTGCATCCCTGCATTGAGGTACGTGACAATCACGTGTGTTCAAGGGGTATTTAAAAAACCCCTCAACTAAAAATTTTTTCCCAAATAAAATCACCCCTATGAACTAACATACTGTTTTCTAAAGCTAAATTGAAAAGCCCATCCTGTTGTTGTAAACCTGTTAAAATTTCTCCAAAAGATGAATTAAAATATCCCCCCTTTTGAATGCACGTGGTACATTAAATTTTTTTAACGTGAACCCCCCGAGAAATGTACTCATGAATGTGAAAATCCCCTTTAAAAAACTTAAAAAGGCTTCTTGCTCAATGGTGTGATTGAAGGAAAGAGTTCTTATGGTCATTGCAAGAATGAGGCACAATGGGAAATTGCATATCACTATCAACAATGGAAAAGACACATGGAGTGCATCATACTGTAGTTATAATTGGCTCATGACTTTTGTATGAGGGCAATCCATCTTCCCATGTGTGATGTCAATAACATCACAACCATTCGAGAAGCCTTAGAACCCTTTCTTGGCATGAGCAATGGCGTTACATGTTAGGCCTTGTAATGAACTGAGATTAATGTGCAATGAGAGTTGCAACAATTGGTCCTAGTTTACTTAGTCCAAAGTGGTCACTAAACTCCATAGCATGTGTCCTACTTGCAAAACAAAGCAATTCCATGACAACTTACTTCTCAATAGAGATAACATGGCACTAATGGAAGCAAGTGGTGTAGGAATGCTTGATTTTATGGACTGGGAGCAAGGTCTTGCAATAAATGAAAGGAAGGCAAAAGATCTCATGTCTCCACATGTGAAGGTAATGACTGGAGTGGTTCCACCACTCCAAGGACCTAGGCATAATGTAGAACCTAGAGCTCGATGTTGGGAAACAACAATGTTGATGAGTTGGACCCTCATTTGCTTGTGAATGGAGAGGAATGTGGGCACGATATGTCCTTAGTCAGTGGGCATTATTAGGAGTGAGATGTAGCGAAGGAATCTGCAAGGAAGCTAGGGCTTGATGGTGACGATTGCATGCGAGATAGGGATGGCCAAAAAGAGTGCCATAAACATTCTTGTGGAAGGGTGAGCCATGCTCTTAAAAAGTTATCAGTATGCAGAGATTGTGGTCTTTGCTCAAATGGATGGGCATCAAATCGGTTTTAAAAAAACACTTTCTCCTTGTTGGTGTGCCTCTGGAGTCTATAACAAGGTGAATTACATTTAGGAGGCCTTCCCTGGACTTATATTTATTTTTGTGTAAAGAAGGGAGTGGTCAGACTAGTAAACGAAGTTTGTTCCAAAGGAAGCGTGATCTTTATTGTTGTTAGCCTAAATGTTGTCAATGGTCAAGCCGTTGTTGATTGTTCAATTAATTGTGTGAAATAATGTTGTTCCATGAACTTTATTAGTGGTTTGTTTACACTTTTTGTTTTGTCATAGTTGATATTGAAATCTCCAATGATTGTTGTTGATGTTCCTTCTTTTATTTGCTACAAGATTTGAGTAAGGGCAGCCAAGAGCATTGTCACTTTTGCGGTAGGGGACTTGTAGACACTTACTATTGCGAAGGTTTGAGATTTGTTTGTCTTGAAATTTGTCAGCAAGCACTGGCTTCCATCTTTTTGGACGTAATGGTGGCTCGACAATTGGATGTCTTTTTTGAAACATGTAGCTATTCCCACACCATTAGTTTTAAAATGCATGTGAATGCGGGTAGAGTCAATGTTGTTTTTTGTAATGTAGCTCTTGAAGGAAAATGATTGTTGCCCCTAGTAGACTATTGTCATGTAGTATGTCTAGGATATGAGATTGTAGGGCATGTGTGTTGAGAGATTGGATTGTTAGGTGAATGTTATCATTTGATGAGAGGTTTTGTTGTGTAATCCATTTCCTTTCAGTTCTTAGTCGATATATTTCTTTTAGAATGTTTTGGTTGAATCAGATGTAACAAGAGAAGGTGTTCATGGTTTCATATATGTGAGAGGGTAGTGTATGTTAGGCCATGTGATTTGATAAAAGATGGATCAAAAGCTAGTGGATCCATGGAGAGTCCTTGGAATTGATGGATTGTTCTTGTTGCTGCTGGCTGTATAGGAAATTGTTGTCAAGTTATGGAATTGAAGTTGTTTTTCCCAGCTTGGAATTATCTTGTTATTTGATGTATAGATGTACATGGGATGTCATTTGTGTACAGTGATCAGTTAATGAAGCGTGCTTTCTTGCCTATAATGTCATCATTGAATAGTATCCAAACAACATGTGGTTCATTTGTTGTGCTTGAATCTTTGAATATGCCATCGGCACCATTTACCATACCATCAGATATGTCCAAATTTCCAGAGCAAATTTTGACTATCATTTTTGGCTTGAGATGTAGTGTTTGGTGCAATCCTACTGTGGTCTTAGGAGTTGATGGCACTATTTTAGTTTTGCTGCATGTTTTGGGTCTTTTGTCAATGGCTTCTAAAATATATGGAGTTTGTTTGAGTAAGTTATACACTTCTTTGTTGTGAATGTCTTTTGTAGCATTAGTATAGAATAGGTGAGTAATGTTTTCTTTCTGCAAAGGTTGCCTTCGGAAGTTATTGTTAATGTAGGATATGTCATCCATTGTATGATGTCCACACCTTATTCTATTAAGAACCTCTAAGAATTGGAGGTTTGTTTGTCCCATTAGTTTTGTCAATTCCAAAGAGTAAAACATTGTCTTTCCAAAAAGTTGTAATCAATGATGTGTTTGTTGATTGCTCCATGAATATCCATGAATCTTTTGTTAGATGAGCCTAGCATAGATCTCCACATAGCTGAATGTCCACTCCTCTGAATGAGGATCGCATAGAGGCCCAGCTGTCATGACATGAGGTGAGTGAGGTACGGGCGGTACTTCCAAAAATGGGTGGCGTGCATATCCTCATACATGCGGAGGTGATGTCCGTGGAGATTGTGGACGCGGAGGTTGAAGACAATCTTGTTGTTTTGATTGTGGAGGCGGTTGTCGATGGGGCAATTGTGTGCGAAAGATTGTGGAGTAAGAGGAGGAGGCAGTTGCAATGTACCATTGCAACAACGGTAGCAACTGGCATTGAGCCGTATGTGTCGTTGAATGACTAGAGGCGGAAGTAAAATCCCTCCTGAGTCATCTATTTGGGGAAGTTGTACTAGGGAAAGTTGTACAACACATTTGGGTCCTTCTGTTGGAGGTCTCGAAATGCGGCTCGTCTAAAACATAGTGTAGACATGCTTTTAGACGCACAGTTAGATGCGTAGATAGACGCGCTTTTAGATGCACATATTGCGAGCTGATTTTCAAACCTACTTTTAGTGCGCTTTCTTTTCTTCGCATACTTTTAGCATCATGCGGCTTGCTTTCCTATTAATAGACATAGCTCCGGGCATCCACACTTATCTCCAAGCACCCACACTCATCTCCAGGCTTACACAATCATCCCCAAGCACACAAGAGAAGAGGGTGAACAAGAAAGAGAAAAAAGAGAAGCTGAGGGTGAACAAGGAAGAGAAGAAAGAGAAGCAGCTTTGAAGGAGGACAAGAAGCTTCCATACCTCTATCCAAGGTAAGTCTCTTGACGGTTGATCTTCTTTGAAAGTTGCTCTCTTTGGATTTGTCCTTTGTCGTATGCAGGGAATGGATGTTTTTGGTACTAGTGTTGTTCTCTTTGGGGTTAGGTGCATGTCCTTTTTAGTTTTTTAAAAAAAAGGCATCTGTCGGAGCACGTCTATGGATGCATCTAACAGCACATCTATGGATGTGTCTAACAGCATGTTTGTTTTTTGGAAAAACAGACAGCTGCGCCTATAGACGCACTGTTAGACGCGTCTATAGACGCGCTTCGATAGTCTGTTATGTGTTCTTCCCTTTCCCCTTCCTTTTCCTTCTCTTTCCCTTCCCCTTCCCCTTCCACTTCCACTTCCACTTCCAAGAGAAGGATTGCATATTGAATGATGGAAATAAGTGATTGCATGAATGAAGGAAGGGATTGCATGAATGATGGAAAGGGAAAGCATGATTGAAGAAAGGGATTGCATTTGTGAGGAAATAAGGGATTGTGTTCTCTTTTTCTCTCCTTTCTCCTCTCTTTCCTTCTCTTTTCTCCTCTCTTTTTCTCTCTTATCTCCTTTCTTTTTTCTCCTCTCTTTTCCTCTTTTTTCGTCTCTTTTCTGATCTCTTTCCTTCTCTCTATTTTCCTCTCTTTTCTCCTCTCTTTCCTTCACCTTGTCTCTCTTTTTCCTTCTCTCTTTTATCCTCTCTTTCCTTCTCTTTTCGTCTCTCTTTTTCTCTCTTATCTCCTCTCTTTCCTTCTCTTTTCGTCTCTTTTCTCATCTCTTTCCTTCTCTCTTTTTCTCTCTTTCCCCCCTCTCTTTTCTCCTCTCTTTCCTTCACCTTGTCTCTCTTTTTCCTTCTCTCTTTTATCCTCTCTTTCCTTCTCTTTCATCTCTCTTTTTCTCTCTTATTTCCTCTCTTTCTTTCTCTCTTTTTCTCTCTTTTATCTTCTCTTTCCTTCTCTCTATTTTCCTCTCTTTTCTCCTCTCTTTCCTTCACTTTGTCTCTCTTTTTCCTTCTCTTTTATCCTCTCTTTCCTTCTCTTTTCATTTCTCTTTTTCTCTCTTATCTCCTCTCTTTCCTTCTCTTTTCGTGGTAATTTTCCTCTCTTTTTCTCTATTTTTTTCTCCTCTCTTTTCCTCTCTTTTCTCCTCTCTTTCCTTCTCTCTTTTTCTCTCTTTTATCCCCACTTTTTCTCTCTTTTTCTCCTCTCTGTTCCTCTCCTTTCTCCTCTCTTTCCTTCTCTCTTTTTCTCTCTTTTATCCCCACTTTTTCTCTCTTTTTCTCCTCTCTGTTCCTCTCCTTTCTCCTCTCTTTCCTTCTCTTTTCTCCTCTCTTTTTCTCTCTTATCTCCTTTCTTTTTTCTCCTCTCTTCCTCTCTTTTCCTCTCTTTCCTTCTCTATTTTTCCCCATGTGAAGCTTCAATAGCCTGACATTGAGCAAGCAGATACAGACTTCTATCACTCTAATTCAAAGAATGTAGGAGTCTGTAAATGCTTACTCAATGTCAGGCTATCACTCTATTTTTTCTTTTGCATCTCGTGACAAGGGCATGCTCGATGGTAATCTTGTTCTTTTCTTTTCTTCAGTTATCATGTGGCTAGGAAGCTCTTCAGCCTCACTTGATCTTTGGGATGCCATCTTTTGGGAGTTATATGACCTTTTGGGGCACCCTCCCACTCCTAGGGAGTTATACACATACATGACGGGTACTCTAAACACCCTCTAAACACCCCCTAGGAGTCGGCAGTATAGACTCCAAACCACCCCAACCCCACACCAGCTGAGATTACCCTAGTGGAGACGAGATAACCCAACCAGCTACAGAGCCGAGCCCCTTGTCCCCCCCTGTGGTCAGGAGGCCCTTCTGCCTCGCAGAGCCACCGGCGTACTCCTATGCAATCAAGAGTCGCTTCTCCAAAAACGAGTGGTCAGCATACTCTTGTGCAGTCGAGAGTCACTTCTCCAGCTACGAGTGGCCAACGTACTAGCTTGACACGACAGGGCAGCAAGCGTAGTGGTAGGGAGAGCAGTGGGGGATGCATGGTACAGTGCTTTGGGAGGGGTAGTGGTGGGGATGAGGATGATTCAAATGATGCAGATGTGCCAAACAATGATGGTGCGATCTTCTATGACATCAAAAAGACAGGAGGCATCTTAATGGATGCACGGGGGAAGGACATCATGGCCTTCATGTGCTCTGTAATTGCTAACAACTACAGAGATTGCTTTATTCACTACAAAGGCCAACCAAAAAAGTTGGCTAATGAGACCCTTGCTATTGTTCGCTCTAGGTACCCCAATCCCCCCAATGTTTAGTTCATAGATAAATGGGCCAAGTCAAAGATTGTTACGATACTCGGCAATAAAAGATCTTTGCTCAAGAGGCAGGCATTAGCCGAGATTGCCAGGCTAGGGAGGTCAACCACCAAGGGGCCAGCCCCACACCTATCACAAGCATGAGTGGAAGAAAGCAATAAAGGTAGCGAAGATGGACCCTATAGCACGTGGAGGCATAAAGGATCCAAATGGAGCAATATGAAAGCGTAGATTTTGGAGCAGGGCGTGTTGAATCATGGGAGGCCCAATTTGTAAGTATCAATCTCAAATTATATTGTTTGTGTAGTTTATTAGGAGGTTGTTTCTTTGTACTAACCCCTCCACAAATTGTGTCATCTTGTAGCTTGATATCATGGACAAGTACCCTACTCCTGTCGAGACAACCTAACACCACCACCATCGTAGAGGAGATACATGGAGGCACTTCTATGATGACGGGTTGATTATGTTGGAACACTGAAAGGAAAGAGTAGAGTGGACACAAAATCAGAATACTTGCTTATAGAATGAAGAAGAAAGAGGTCCTTAAGTAGGCACCTCATACAAGGTCACTGACATCACTGATGACCTCAAAGCTCCTCAATCATCTCCTCAATCTGCTCCTAGATTCACTCAATCATCCTATGTGGCTTTTCCACCACCTAACTGTGCTTGTGGGCACATAACTGTGCCTCTAGCACTCACACATAGAAACATAAGGTGTGCCTGAGGCATACACCTTGAGATATCCCAACAAACCCCCCCTCAAGGAGATGCCTCAGGCTATGTCAAGGATACATCTAGTCTCATAGTTTCTCATGCCATCTCATGGTGGTCAAGGATAAATCTATGGCTAGGTTCTCATGCTAGCAAGGGTTTCCTTGGGTGTAAGGTAAACAAAAAGGGATACAAACAGACCTTCCAATGGTTATCTCTCCTACATGTACATGCACACAATGTCTGTAGGAGGTACCATGGAACAAAACATACACATGGCCTACATCATAAGGTGACCAGAGGTGTTTACAAACACACACAACACAATAGTTTATTTTCATTCATTTTGGAGGACTATCCAGGCTGAGTACCTTGACATAAAAGAGAGATCTGGAGCATACATAGAGATGATTTAAAATGCATAATCTTCATGGGATGCCTCATCTTGTGGAGGCAAATTCACTGTAAGTAGATTTGCATTTTCTGTCTTTGCTTTGTCTCTGCAAAACTTCTCACTATGGTTGTTTTTGCCACAGTGCTTGCATGGATTAACTTTGAAGCAGTCCTTTGAAAGGTGATTTGTCTTTCCACAGTGATTGCAAGGAGAATACTTGCCCTTCTGGAATTTCATAACATAAGCAGTGTCATTGCCTTTCCTTAACTCCATATGTCTTTCTTCTTCTTGGAGAGCTGAGATAATGCCTTCAAGGTTTGGATTGGGAAGATTCTTCAAAGTGCTTACAATGTGATCAAAGCTTTCAGGCATACTCTTAAGTAGTACTGCCATAGCATCATCAGAGGTGATAGGAGAGTTGATAGAAGCTAACTGAGTCATAAGACTCCGCATATAGTTGACATGGGCAGCTAAAGTAGTATCACTTGCCATCTTTAATTCAAAGAAAGAGATTTTAAGTGATAGTTTAGAAATATAAGAGCTTGCACCAAAAATCAAATCTAGCTTCTGCCATGCTTCCGATGGAGACTCCAAGTCAGATATATGATGTATGTAATCATCACCCAAAGCTAAAGCAATTATACCATATGCTTTTTCTTCTCTTGCTGGATCCCTTGCCGGTCGTGTCGGAGCTGAAGATTCTCCAGCATTTGAGGCTGTAGAAGAAGCGGTAGGAGTAGGTTTGACAAGTCCCCATAAGTTCTCCCGCATCAATGCAAATTTTACCTTCATTTGCCATGTATGGAAGCCCTTTCCATTGAACTTCTCAAGATTATATAAGGTAGCCATGAGAGGGTCTAACCCAGATATTGGGCAGTGTCTATCTCTCTTACAAGGCAAAAAGAACTGAAATACTTCCAAAGTATAGGCACTTAATGTAGCAAATAGTAGTGACTAGTTTTCAAACAATGATGCTACTTTTTGCATGCTTCATAGAAGTGAATAAAATAAACACTTTCCAATCACAACCAGGTCTAGCAAGTCAAAACAAAACTGAAGCAACACTTGTAGTGAAGTTATTGAAAACTTCAAAAGACCAGAAATGCTAGAGTAGCATTTTATGTAGCATCATTTTCAAAAGTATGTCAAAACTGTCAAAACTAGAGAGCTGAACTTGGAGGGCTTGTAGCTCACTCTTCAAAGCAAAGAAAAGAGGGCTTTCTGAAGCAAAAGAAAGCTCATATACCAGAGAGGGTCCAGCACAGAGGTTGGACGAAATGGTGCGCACTTTTGCCCGAGAGAGTTGCTACAGGCTGAAACTGAGTTTTGACGATTTCTCCCTCGTTACTGAACCAAATGACTTAAAAAATGGCTCAAAATCTTTGTCTTGAGGTCGCCCATCTACTCCTAAGAGGGCTCAGGCAATGGCGGAGCAGCCAGGGAGTATTGAGGCAACAGAAGAAATTCGCTTTTTGGAGAATGGCAGCCACCACAGACGTTTTTTCTTCAATTGCTTGCAGGTGGAAGTTCGTCCATACTAGAGGAGTTTCCAGCTCAGAGGGTTTGGGCAATGGTCGTTTGTAGGCGGAGAACCAAGCTCTCTAAGATTTTGGGAAGAAGGAGGAAGATGGGGAAGAAGAAGATGAAGAAGAAGATGATGATGTGGCAAAAATGGGATCAAATGGCTCTGATACCATGTTGGAACACTGAAAGGAAAGAGTAGAGTGGACACAAAATCAAAATACTTGCTTATAGAATGAAGAAGAAAGAGGTCCTTAAGTAGGCACCTCATACAAGGTCACTGACATCACTGATGACCTCAAAGCTCCTCAATCATCTCCTCAATCTGCTCCTAGATTCACTCAATCATCCTATGTGGCTTTTCCACCACCTAACTGTGCTTGTGGGCACCTAACTGTGCCTCTAGCACTCACACATAGAAACATAAGGTGTGCCTGAGGCATACACCTTGAGATATCCCAACAGATTATTGAGGAGCAGTATATCCGGGCTACTGGAGTGCCCCCCAGGTATTTAAAAGTAATTAAATAATGTCAATATTGTAACTAAAGATTTGATTTTTCATACATTGATACATGTCCCTCGTTTACAAGGCCTTGCGACTGATCTGGAGGAAGAAGATGACGAAGAAGGGAGCAAAGAAGGGGGCAAAGAAGGGAGCGAAGAAGGTAGCAAAGAAGGGAGTGAGGATGTGGAGAACTTAGATTAGTCGTAGAAGTAGTGCTCGCTACTCTTTTTTGTACTTGAAGCCACTGGCTTGGCTTCGTGCCTCTCTTGTATATAGCCTCCTCTTATTTTTTGTACTTGAAGCCATAGGATGTGGCTTGGCTTTGTGCTATATGTGAAGATAGTGGGAGAGAGGGAAGGAGTCTCACTTGTGGCTTTCTCACATGCACAATGGGGGAATACACACAGGTGGAGGCTGAAAACAGTTTTCTTCTTCTTAGTTGTGAAAGCCAAAAGATCTCTAGTACAAAGAAATAGAAGAACCCTATATGTGGGTCTCAAACCAAACTCAACTAACTAAGGTGGCATACTAACTGAGCCACAAACTAGAGTAGATAAGGATAGCTGTCATCCAGCTATTATTCATGGGCGGTGTACCAACTGCATCTCCAGCTAACAAGTCAGTGACATAAATACACAACGGTCACCCTGGCATATCGCGAGTGGAGCTCGATATCTCAACACTCCCCCTCGAGCTCAATCCCAATTCCTGCACACCAAGCAGGTCTCTGAACTTGCGCAGCTTCTCTGCGCCCAATGCTTTCATGAATATGTCAGCTACCTGATCCTTTGTGCTGACATAAACTAGATCAATAAGACCTAGTAAAACCTTCTCCCGCAACTAGTGATAATGCACCTCAATGTGCTTTGTTCTAGCATGAAAGACTGGGTTCTTTGCCAAGTGTATGCTGCTCATGTTGTCACAATAAATGACAACTGTCCCATCTGTAGACTGATGCATATCATAGAGTAGCTTATGCAACCAAGCTACCTCACATGCAGCCATCGCTGCACCCTTGTACTCAGCCTCTGTGCTCGACAAGGCAACTGTAGGCTGTTTCTTGCTGCTCCAAGTGACTGCAGCACTCCCAAAAGAGAACACATATCCACTGGTAGATCGTCTATTAGAAATACTACCAGCCCAATCAGCATCAGTGTATCCATGCAACTGTATCTGAACCCCAGCCTCATAAAATAGTCCATACTGCAATGTGGACTTCACATACCTGAGTATGCATCTAGCCGCATCCAAATGCGGTTTCCTTGGAGCCTGCATAATTTGACTTACCAACCCAACAGCATAGCTCAAATCTGGCCTGGTAATAGTCATGTAAATCAAACTTCCTACTATGCATCTGTACATAGTAGGGTCTTCCAGAAGCTCACCTGCATCTGCGCTCAGCTTCACATTCTGCTCCAAAGGAACTGAAATAGGCTTACAGCCTGTCATCCCATATTTGGACAGCATGTCCAGTCCATACTGCCTCTGCAAGAGCTGTATCCCACTTGGTGATCTAATCACCTCAATGCCCAAGAAATAACGCAGCTCTCCCAAAACCTTCATCTCAAACTTCTGCCTCAAAAGCATTTTCACATGAAGGATATCTTCATCACTATCACCTGTGATGATCAAATCATCAACATAAATGACAAGCAGCATAATCCCTTTCTACGGTTTTTCTCACATAGAGTGAGAAATCTGCCTTGGAAATTTGAAAGCCAATAGTGACAAGATACTGTCCTATCTTGTCAAACCATGCTCTAGGTGTTTGCTTCAAGCCATACAAGGCTTTCTTCAACCTGCAAACAAACTTAGGATGAATAGCATGAACATAACCTGCTGGCTGCTCCATAAAGACCTCTTCTTGCAAATCACCATGCAAGAAGGCATTCTTTACATCCATCTGATGTAAAGACCATCCCTTTGATGCAGCCATAGCAATGGCTGTTCTTACGGTTGCCATCCTTGCAACCGGGCTGAAAGTTTCTTCATAATCAATGCCATATGTCTGTGCATACCCCTTGACAACTAATCTTGCCTTGTATCTATTCACAAAACCATCTGCATTGTGCTTGATCTTATAAACCCACTTATAGCCAATTGCATTCTTGTCTTTAGGCAAAGGCACCAATTCCCATGTAGCATTTGCATCCAAGGCATCCATTTCTTCATCCATGGCTTTCTCCCATTTTTCATTTCCCATGGCTTGCTCAAAAGAAGTGGGTTCTGGTTCCTGTATCACTTTGACCATATAGGCAAAGTGAATGGCTGTAAATCCATCATATTTCAGCTTATCCACAGGATACCTAACCCTGGTAGCCCTGCACAAAATAGGCTCACTTCCAGGTGCTCTCAAAACATCCCTGGTCTTCCTTACTCTAGGTGTAACAACAGAAGGAATACCCAACTCATCATCAATGCTCTGCTCTGAGCCACTGGATTCACCATCCACATAAGAGTGACCTGCATTCACATCAAACATGGGCTGATCTACCTTCTCTTTTCCTTTTCGTGATACCTGCGTACCACTATCTGCATTGCTTTGAGGAGATTCTCTTGATCTCAATCTACCTGTCCATGGCGAAGTATGTGAACCACTGCTAGAGGACACTACAGGTCCACTGATATTTTGTGATTGCTACTGTGAATTTTGTGCAGCATTACCATTTTGTGCATCTACATCAATCATCACATTTACTGGTTTATACCAGCTGCTCATCTCATCAAAAACAACATCTCTGCTCACTGTGAACTTACGTGTAGAAGGGTTATAGCATCTATACCCTTTCTGCTGTAGAGAATAACCAATAAAGATGCACTTCTTAGCCTTTGGATCCAACTTGGACCTCCACTCATCTGGCACATGAACATAGGCAATGCAACCAAAAACTTTTAAATGAGAAATGTCTGGTTTCCTACCAGTATACATCTCCTTTGGTGTCATGCCATGTATTGCTGCAGTGGGAGTCCTGTTCATTATATAAACTATTGTAGCAACTGCTTCAGCCCAATAATAATCTGGTAGATCTTTTTCATTTAGCATGGCCCGAGATACCTCTCCAATATGCCTGTTTTTCCTTTCTTCAATTCCATTTTGCTGTGGGGTATGACTGCATGAATATTGCTGCTTTATGCCATGCTCCTGCAAGAACCTTACAAACTCATTTGAGAGGTACTCTCCCCCTCCATCTGACCTTAGGCATTTTATTTGCAAGCCTGTTTCTTTTTCAACCATAGCTTTAAAAGCTTTGAAGTGCCCAAACACTTCACTTTTCTTTTTCATAAAATACACCTAAAGTTTTCTACTGAAGTCATCAATAAATGTGACAAAATAGTGACAGTCTCCAATAGATGCAGCTTTAGTAGTACACACATCAGAGTGGATTAATTCCAATGGCTTTTTACTCTCTTGAACATGCCTAGGAAAAGGTTTCCTTGCCTGTTTCCCAAATTGACAGGCTTCACAAACCTTGTGCATTTCTGCAACCTTGAATTTAGGCAACCCTGCAACAATATTCTGGGCTTGCATTGATTTAAGTCGTTGTATATTAACATAACCAATGCGTTTGTGCCAGATATCAATATCTGCAACTACACTGGTCCCATGTGCAAACATTGCTGTACTCAATTCAGGCATGTCTGCATCCAGCATAAACATCCTGCCCTTCTTCTTTCCTTTTGCTATCAAGCGACCATTATTTTTCATATCCTCAACAAAGCATCCATGAGGATTGAATCTAACCTGTGAGCCCTGCTCAACCATTTGACCAACAGAAACCAGGTTCTTGGTGATGTTCGGGACATGAAATACATCAGACAAGTATTTCTTTTTCCCATCCTACATAGACAAAGGAATTTTGCCAATCTGCACAATAGGATGTGCAGTATCATCACCAGTCTCCACAAATCCTGGTTTTTCCATTTTCCTTGCATTCTGCATCCATTCAGCATGACCTGTCATGTGGTTTGACACACCTGAGTCAACATACCACACATCATTGCTTTCTTCTGCACTTGTCACAGAATTTGTCATATGCTGTACCATAAACAAATGCTCATTTCTGTCATCACCCTGTCTACTAGAGGATGCATAATTGCCTTGCTGCAGTTTTCCATTTGTAATGTCATTCTGCTTTTTATAGCAGTCCTTAGCCATATGACCCATTTTGCCATAATAGTAGCATTCAACATTGCTGTTTGCATTTTGGCCTCTCTGCCATCCACCACGGCCTCTCTGGCTCCCCGTGCCTCTAGAGTTACCACGTCCTCTTGCATAGGATTGGTTTTCTTCCATTTGCTGCATATTCTGATTTCTACCACGGCCTGCAGATCGGCCTCCTCTACCTCTGCCTCTACCTCTGCCAGCATTTGAGTAGAAGACAGTTTCTTTTGAAGTTCCTCCTGAAGAAGATGCACCACCATTTCTTTGCTCTTTAGAAATTATAAGAGCAAACAACTCCTCAAAATCAGGAAATTTTTCACGGACGGCAATGGATGTCCGGAACTGTGCATAATCCTTTCCTAGACCATTCAAGGTCACAAAAACTAAATCGTCATCATCCACTGGCGACCCAATGGAAGCAAGTGCATCCGCAATTTTCTTCACCTTCATGTGGTAGTCATTGATGCTCATATTTTCTCTCTGCACATTGTGCAGCTCCTGCTTGAGCTCTGCATTTTCCTGGCCTGCATATTTGTGCTGTACATTTTAGCCAAAGTATCCCATGCCACCTTTGGCATAGTTGCATCCTGAATATGCACAATCATTGAATCTGAAATACTGATAGACAGCCAATACATAACTTTTCTGGCTCTCTCATGCCATCCTTTAAATGCCTGCATTTCCTGTTGATTGGGAACATTAGGAAGAACTGGTTCTTCTTCATTTCCTGTAATGAACTCCCAGTAGCCTTTTCCCATAAGTAAATTCGTCATTCTAAACTTCCATGCCTAGAAGTTGTTCTTGTCAAGCTTTTCAGTGACAATCTGTGAAAGAGAATCAGATGCCATTTCAGAACACCGCAAAATATTCTGTCACTGCAAAAAACACAGCTTTTGCCTCACACGGGCAGATTTGCAAAACTGACGAAAGTGGTATTTCACCACACAATCACTTCCTAGTGACGATTTTGCATCAATAGGCAACAAGCATGATTCTGCAACTCCCAATATCTCTGCACACAAGCATACGATGCAATTTCTGCGGCAACTTTTCACCGACTAGTCGCGCAGTGGTCGCACAGCCAAAACAGGGCCTTTTTCTGAGTGCCTGCGAAGAACTTCCGCCTTCAAAATGGGCCCCGAAATGACCTCGCAGCATATAATGCCCTCTCGCCACACCGCGAAGGGTGTCTCAATCTGAGATAGTGCACTCTTGCACTTCCGGCTGTGCTACCTACAGAGATTTGCTCCCAAACTCGAAAAAGGAAAGCAACACTTGTCCTCTTACCAGGACACTGCGAACTTGGTTTGCTTTCTTGAGCTCCTTACCATGAACAAGGCTCTGATACCATGTGAAGATAGTGGAAGAGAGGGAAGGAGTCTCACTTGCAACTTTCTCACATGCACAATGGGGGAATACACACAAAGGTGGAGGCTGAAAACAGTTTTCCTCTTCTTAGTTGTGAAAGCCAAAAGAACTCTAGTACAAAGAAATAGAAGAACCCTATATGTGGGTCTTAAACCAAACTCAACTAACTAAGGTGGCATACTAACTGAGCCACAAACTAGAGTAGATAAGGATAGCTGTCATCCAGCTATTATTCGTGGGAGGTGTACCAACCGCATCTCCAGCTAACAAGTCGGTGACATAAGTACACAACGGTCACCTTGGCATATCGCGAGTGGAGCTCGATATCTCAAGACTATATGTACATAGAAGCACTTTTTGAGCTATGAATTAATATACACTTCTTTGATTTTTTTGGCTTTCAATTTCCTTGTGCAACATTCTATCAATTAATGCCTTGTGAACTAAATGCTTTGGAGTTGTAATGTTTTTATTCGAAATTGTAATCATTAGCTATAGACGTGCTTGCAATCATGCTAATTAAAATGAAGTTGGCTGTAAGAATTGAATTGCATAATGTGGAAATGGGATTCTTGTAACTACATAGCATACACAACGTACACATCATTCTATTCAACCACACAAAATTCTGCTTTTATTAACAAAAAATATT
This sequence comes from Dipteris shenzhenensis, assembly GCF_047967505.1. Lineage (NCBI taxonomy): Eukaryota > Viridiplantae > Streptophyta > Polypodiopsida > Gleicheniales > Dipteridaceae > Dipteris > Dipteris shenzhenensis. Next base: position 49,034,749 of record NC_141611.1, on the reverse strand, counting down.
ATGTAGAGCATCTATAAGCGTGTTTATAAATGCATCTATGTACGCGTCTCTCTATTTTTTTAAAATTTCTAGTAGGGCATCTATTTACACGTCTTTAGGTGTGCCTATAGGTGCATCAGTCTATTATATAGATGCACGTGTAGATGCGGGTCTATAGACGCGCCAATAGACGCACGAATAGACGCACCCGTAAGTTTGTTTTTAGTTAAGGAAATGCATCTGTGGGTGCTTTGTCTTGTTGTGCTTCACTGCCTAGGAAAAATCATTGAAGTCCACAACAAGAGAAAACAACTTCATTTAAAGCAATAATGCCTTGTTGTCATCACAATACATTAAGAAATGTACTTGCAACTTCAACGATCGTTAATCAACATCATTTGTGCCTCTTTAGGGGGGGTTAGCTTTTGGCTTTTCATGTCTTATACTCTTAGATTTATGTTCACGCTGCACATGAGAGGTTATGGTAGAATTAAAGCTAACGTGCTTTGGGATTTCACGAATTAGCTTCTTCATTGGCACACACAAAAAAAAAGGAATTAAAAAAAAATTGTTTCAAACCTATTGGAAAATTTTAAATAAAAATTATATTACCTTGAGCATAAGCTTCTTGAGCTACTTCTTGAAATGAGTTCTTCAATGACCGTCATGGGGTTTTCTTTATTGGGAAATTTTTCAGAAGATTGTCTTTGGGGGGGTCTGCTTGGAGTGCCAAGAGATCAAATATAATATTCGACAAAAATAGCAAAAGCAAGTATCATCACACGCGAATTGCATACAAATAAAGGAGAGTAATCGTAGAACGAAGGATTAGAGTCATATTTTATGCTCCAACTTGGAATTACTGTAGGGTGCTTTCGCAAAAGACACCATCGCAGATTCAAACTTTTGATTTTAATCACCACTACCGTAGAGGATGTGCGACGAATGGTTGCAACATGAGGGGCATTCACAATTTTAAAACGTTAAATCATGGAAGTGGAGCGAGCACCTGAGGTGGTGTGGCATGTAGTGTTAGCTGACTGGGGAATGTGGGGAAAAATGACAGCAAGATGAAGTTCTATCGCATGACCCTGATGATGAAAGCCAAGGCATGGGAGGAAGACATAACTTCTATCACACATTGGAGATGCATAAAGAGAACCATTCAAAGATTCTTCGCACACGAAGAAAAATTAAAAGGAGCGTACGTCCTCTAAATCCATCCGCAAAGAGTGACCTCTAAATCTGTCCGCAAAAAATGACTTCTATTGCATGTTGGAGATGCATATAGAGAACCATTATTAGTGCATATATATTGAGTGGGAATCCTGCTATTCCGGAGGCACTTAGTGAACTAGCAGCAAGACTCATTTCAGCACATTGTTCAACTATACACAAGGAAGCTCCAAAAAGAATACGAGGTATGAACAAGCTCCTACACTAAGGGAGTCCACGTACACATTCATTGGAATTTCTCCATGAGCTTCAGCTTACACTGGAGAAAGACTGAACGTTCCATCCACCTGCTCTTGAAGCATTCAATAGCTTACATTGGACCAAGACTTCAACAAGTTCATTTCTTGCAGAGATAGGAAAATGCAAAGAAGCGTACATCATATACTCTGTGCGTAGGAAAACTAATTCTACAAATGATATGTACCAACAAAATGAATTCTCAAGTGACTAATTAGATGATAAGAGTTGTTGGGACACATAATACTCTGGAACAACGAATGCAACACTGAAGAGTTGTCGACCTCTGTGGAAGGATAAAATTTAATTCCATCTCCACCACCCCCTCCCGCCCTCCATCTCCACCACCCCTTTTCTCACCCCCTTCCCTCCACCCCTCCCCCTCCACCACAACCCCCCTTCCCTCCACCCCTCCCATTTCCACCACCTCTTTCTTCCCTCCCCCCACCCCCCTCCATCTCCATCACACCTTCCCCCCCTCCATCTCCACGACCCCCTTCCACCACCACCACCACCACCACCCCCCACCACCACCCCCTCCCCCTTCCCCCCCCTCCATCTCCACCACCACCCCCTCCACCACTCCCTCACCCCCCCTCTCCCACCCCCCCCCATCACCCCCTCCCCCTTCCTCTCTTCTCTCTCTCTCTCTCTCTCTCTCTCTCTCTCTCTCTCTCTCTTTTCCCCCCCTCTCTCTCTCTCTTTCCCCCCCTCTCTCTCTCTCTCGCTCTCTCTCCCTCTCTCTAGCCTCCGCCCTTCGCCCTCCCATGCCCGCACCCTCTACCTCTTGCTTGCCTCCCTCACCTACCCCTCCACCCTCCCCTCCCCTCCACCTCCCTCCCCTCCCCTCTGTTCGACCCCCCCCCCCCCCCGGCCGCTGCTGAGAACCCCCCCCCCCCCCCGGTTGCTGCTCGAAACCCCCCCTGCCACTGCGACGAAATCCCCCCCCCCACAAATAGTTCTTTAAAAAAAAAAAAACTAACCTAAACCTAACCCTAGGTGAGTTTAACAAAGGTTAGCTTTACCCTAGGTTAGCTACTAACAGTTAGGTTCATTTAACTAACCTTGAGTTAGTAACTAACTATAGGTTAGTTAATCTAACTAGATTTAACTTGGTTCAAACCCCTCAGTTGGACTTAAAGTCCATTCAGACGACCCTTAAGACCCCTCGCCCAAAAAGCAAATTTCACCCCTACTTTAACCCCTCGTAACTCATCCATTTGGGACCCAAACTAGGACCCCTTTTGAACCGAGATTTCACACATGGAAACACCACGCTACGGGGTATTTTTCCAACCCATTGCACACCATTTTGTCATCCCTAGCACTCGCTCATTCATGCCCTTGTTGTGAAGATAGTGGGAGAGAGGGAAGGAGTCTCACTTGCGGCTTTCTCACATACACAATGGGGGAATACACACAAAAGGTGGAGGCTGAAAAAAGTTTTTCCACTTCTTAGTTATGAAAGCCAAAAGAACTCTAGTACAAAGAAATAGAACAACCCTATATGTGGGTCTCAAACCAAACTCAACTAACTAAGGTGGCATACTAACTGAGCCACGGATTAGAGTACATAAGGATAGCCATCATCCTGCTATTATTCATGGGCGGTGTACCAATTGCATCCATAGCTAACAAGACAGTGACATAAATGCACAATGGTCATCCTGGCATATCACGAGTGGAGCTCGATATCTCAACACTCCCCCTCGAGCTCCATCCCAATTCCTGCACACCACGCAGGTCTCTGAACTTGCGCAGCTTCTCTGTGCCTAATGCCTTCATGAATATGTCAGCTACCTGATCCTCTGTACTGACATAAACGAGATCAATAAGACCTAGTAAAACCTTCTCTCGCACATAGTGATAATGCACCTCAATGTGCTTTGTTCTAGCATGATAGATTGGGTTATTTGCCAAGTATATACTGCTCATGTTGTCACAATAAATGACAACTGGCCCATCTGTAGACTGATGCATATCATAGAGTAGCTTATGCAACCAAGCTACCTCACATGAAACCATTGTTGCACTCCTGTACTCAGCCTTTGTGCTCGACAAAGCAAATGTAGGCTGTTTCTTACTGCTCCAAGTGACTGCAGCACTCCCAAAAGCGAACACATATCCACTGGTAGATCTTCTATCAGAAATACTACCAGCCTAATCAGCATCAGTGTATCCATGCAATTGTATCTGAACCCTAGTCTCATAAAATAGTCCATACTGCAATGTGGACTTCACATACCTGAGTATGTGTCTAGCCGCATCCAAATGCGGTTTCCTTGGAGCCTTCATAAACTGACTTACCAATCCAACAACATAGCTCAAATCTGGCCTGGTAATAGTCATATAAATCAAACTTCCTACTATGCATCTGTACATAGTAGGGTCTTCCAGAAGCTCACCTACATCTACGCTCAGCTTCACATTCTGCTCCAAAGGAACTGAAATAGGCTTACAGCCTGTCATCCCATATTTGGACAGCATGTCCAATCCATACTACCTCTGCAAGAGCTGTATCCCACTTGGTGATCTAATCACCTCAATGCCCAAGAAATAACGCAGCTCTCCCAAATCCTTCATCTCAAACTTCTGCTTCAATAGCATTTTCACATGAAGGATATCTTCATCACTATCACCTGTGATGATCAAATCATCAACATAAATGACAAGCAGCATAATACCTTTCTCTGTTTTTCTCACATAAAGTGAGAAATCTGCCTTGGAAATCTAAAAGCCAATAGTGACAAGATACTGTCCTATCTTGTCAGACCATGCTCTAGGTGCTTGCTTCAAGCCATACAAGGCTTTCTTCAACCTGCAAACAAACTCAGGATGAACAGCATGAACATAACCTGCTGGTGGCTGCTCCATAAAGAACTTTTCTTGCAAATCACCAGGCATTATTTACATCCATCTGATGTAAAGACCATCCCTTTAATGCAGCCATAGCAATGACTGCTCTTATGGTTGCCATCCTTGCAACCGGACTGAATGTTTCTTCATAATCAATGCCATATGTCTGTGCGTACCCCTTGACAACTAATCTTGCCTTGTATCTGTTCACAGAACCATTTGCATTGTGCTTGACCTTATAAACTCTCTTACAGCCAATTGCATTCTTGTCTTTAGGCAAAGGCACCAATTACCATGTAGCATTTGCTTCCAAGGCATCCATTTCTTCATCCATGGCTTTCTCCCATTTTTCTTTTCCCATTGCTTGCTCAAAAGAAGTGGGTTCTGGTTCCTGTATCACTTTGACCATATAGGCATAGTGAATGGCTATAAATCCATCATATTTCAGCCTATCCACAGGATATGTAGCTCTGGTAGACCTGCGTAAAATAGGCTCACGTCCAGGTGCTCTCAAAACATCCTTGGTCTTTCTTACTCCAGGTGTAACAATAGAAGGAATACCCAACTCATCATCAATGCTCTATTCTGAGCCACTGGATTCACCATCCACATAAGAGTGACTTGCATTCACATCAAACATGGGCTGATCTACCTTCTCTTTTCTTTTTCGTGATACCTGCATACCACTATCTGCATTGCTTTGAGGAGATTCTCTTGATCTCAATCTACCTGTCCATGGTGAAGTATGTGAACAATTGCTAGAGGACACTACATGTCCACTAATATTTTGTGATTGATGCTGTGAATTCTGTGCAGCATTACCATTTTGTGCATCTACATCAATCCTCACATTTACTGGTTTATACCAGCTACTCATCTCATCAAAAACAACATCTCGGCTCACTGTAAACTTACGAGTAGAAGGGTTATAGCATCTATACCCTTTCTGCTGTAGAGAATAACCAATAAAGATGCACTTCTCAGCTTTTGGATCCAACTTGGACCTCAACTCATCTGGCACATGAACATAGGCAATGCAACAAAAAATTTTCAAATGAGAAATATATGGCTTCCTACCAGTATACATCTCCTCTGGCGTCATGCCATGTATTGCTATAGTGGGAGTCCTATTCATTATGTAAACTATTGTAGCAACTGCTTCAGCCCAATAATAATCTGGTAGATCTTTTTCATTTAGCATGGCCCGAGATACCTCTCCAATATGCATGATTTTCCTTTCTGCAAGTCCATTTTGCTGTGGGGTATGACTGCATGAATATTGCTGCTTTATGCCATGCTCTTGCAGGAACCTTGCCAACTCATTTGAGAGGTACTCTCCCCCTCCATTTGACCTTAGGCATTTTATTTCCAGGCCTGTTTCTTTTTCAACCATAGCTTTAAAAGCTTTGAAGTGCCCAAACACTTCACTTTTCTTTTTCATAAAATACACCCAAACTTTTCTGCTGTAGTCATCAATAAAAGTGACAAAATAATGACAGCCTCCAATAGATGCAGCTTTAGTAGTCCACACATTAGAGTGGATTAATTCCAATGGCTTCTTACTCTCTTGAACATGCCTAGGAAATGGTTTCCTTGCCTGTTTCCAAATTGATAGGCTTCACATACCTTATGCATTTCTGCAACCTTGAATTTAGGCAATCCTACAACAATATTTTGGGCCTGCATTGATTTAAGTCGTTGTACATTAACATACCAATGCATTTATGCGAGATATCAATATTTGCAACTACACTAGTCCCATGTGCAAACATTGATGCACTCAATTCAGGCATGTCCACATCCAACGTAAACATCCTGCTCTTCTTCTTTCCTTTTGCTATCAAGCGACCATTATTTTTCATATCCTCAACAAAGCATCCATGAGGATCAAATCTGACCTGCAAGCCTTGCTCAACCGTTTGACCAATAGAAACCAGGTTCTTGGTGATATTCAGGACATGAAATACATCAGACAGGTATTTCTTTTTCCCATCTTGCATAGACAAAGGAATTTTACCAATTTGCACAATAGGATGTGCAGTATCATCACCAGTCTCCACAAATCCTAGTCTTTCCATTTTCCTTACATCCTGCATCCATTCTACATGACCTGTCATATGTGGTTTGATGCACTTGAGTCAACATACCACACATCATTACTTTCTTTTGCACTTGTCACAGAATTGGTAATGTGCTGCACCATAAACAAATGCTCATTTCTGTCATCACCCTATCTACTAGAGGATGCATAATTGCCTTGCTGCAATTTTCCATTCATAATGTCATTCTGCTTTTTGTAGCAGTATTTAGACATATGACCCATTTTACCACAATAGTAGCATTCAACATTGCTGTTTGCATTTTGGCCTCTCTGCCATCCACCACGACCTCTTTGGCTGCCCCTGCCTCTAGAGTTACCATGTCCTCCTCCAAAGGACTGGTTTTCTTGAGTTTGCTACATATTCTAATTTCTACCACGGCCTCCAGATCGGCCTCCTCTACCTCTGCCTCTACCGCTTCTAGCATTTGAGTAGAAGATAGTTTCTTTTGAAGTTCCTCCTGAAGAAGATGCACCACCATTTCTCTGCTCTTTAGAAATTAGAAGAGCAAACAACTCCTCAAAATCAGTAAATTTTTCACGGATGGCAATGGATGTCCGAAACTGTGCATAATCCTTTCCTAGACCATTCAAGGTCACAGAAACTAAATCATCATCTTCCATTGGTGACCCAATGGAAGCAGGTGCATCTACAATTTTCTTCACCTTCATGTGGTAGTCATTGATGCTCATATTTTCTCTCTACACATTGTGCAACTCCTACTTGAGCTGCATTTTCCTGGCTTGCGTATTTGTGCTGTACATTTTTGCCAAAGTATCCCATGCCTCATTTGGTGTACTTGCATCCTAAATATGCACAATCATAGAATCTGAAATACTGATAGATAGCCAATACATAACTTTTCTAGCTCTCTCATGCCATCCTTTAAATGCCTACATTTCCTATTGATTGGGAACATTAGGAAGAACTGGTTCTTCTTCATTTCCTGTAACAAATTCCCAATAGCCTTTTTCCATAAGGAAATTCGTCATTCTAAACTTCCATGATTGGAAGTTGTTCTTGTCAAGCTTTTCAGTGACAATCTGTGAAAGAGAATTAGACGCCATTACAAAACACTACAAAATATTCTTTCACTGCAAAAAACACAGCTTCTGCCTCACACAGGCAAATCTGCAAAACTGATGAAAGTGGTATCTGACCACACAGTCACTTCCTAGTGACGATTTTGCACCAACAAGCAATAAGGATGATTTTGTAACTCCTAGTATCTCTACGCATAGGCATATGATGCAATTTCTGCAGTAACTTTTCACCAACCTACTGAGCAGTGGTCACACAGTAAAAATAGGGCCTTTTTCTCAGTGCTTCGGAGAACTTTTGCCTCCAAAACGGGCCCCGAAATGGCCTCGAATTGCCCTCTCGCCACACCACAAAGGGCGTCTCAACCTGAGACAATGTACTCTTACACTTTCCGGCTGTGCTACCTGTAGAGATTTGCTCGCAATTTTGAAAAAGGAAAGCAACACTGGCCCTCTTACTAGGACACCTTGAATTTGGCTTGCTTTCTTGAGCTCCTTACCATGAACTAGGCTCTGATACCATGTGAAGATAGGGAGAGAGGGAAGGAGTCTCACTTGCGGCTTTCTCACATACACAATGGGGGAATGCACACAAAAGGTGGAGGCTGAAAAAGGTTTTTCCTCTTCTTAGTTGTGAAAGCCAAAAGAACTCTAGTACGAAGAAATAGAAGAATCCTATATGTGGGTCTAAAACCAAACTCAGCTAACTAAGGTGGCACACTAACTGAGCCACGAACTAGAGTACATAAGGATAGCCGTCATCCAGCTATTATTCATGGGTGGTGTACCAACCGCATCTGTAGCTAACAAGTCGGTGACATAAATGCACAACAGTCACCCTGGCATATCACGAGTGGAGCTCAATATCTCAACAATTGTGTGGGCCTGGTTTTGCATAAATTCACTCGTATCTTCACACCGTGACCTTCGATTAATGATCCATCTACACCGGCACAGTTCCCTACACATGTAGAACAATCTTAGGCACATTATTAACATGACAGTCCCTACACAAACTAACACCACTCTAACCCTCCCAACAAAACTACATCCACACCCGCACTTGTGGCAGAGACACCCTTTGCAAATCTCGCCCAATCTGCATGTAGCTACATTTCGACCAATGCCTCTGACTCCAATGCTCACCAAATCTGCATACAACTCCACTGCAACCACCGCCCCTGACAATCCTCTACCTCGAATCCCCCCCTGAGATTCAATCACTCCCTTTAACTCCTCCACCCCCCAACATGGCTAGATGCCATCACGACAATGATGGGGATATCGACCTCGATGCAGAGATTGACAATTTCTTTAATCGCAGAAATAATAATAATTAAGGTAGATGCCCCTTGGGAAAACTAAAAATTTCCAAATATAATGGTAGGGGAGATCCAGCCCGATTCCTCTAGCATTTTGATGCAATGCTGAGCAAGTGGAGATCAATACCATGAAACCAAGGTAGCTTGGTTTCCCATGGCCTTAACTAATGAAGCGTCTGAATGGTACCTAGACCTTCTAGTGAAAGACCGTGCCACATGGGACCTACTTCAAATAGAATTTAAATGACGCTTTCAAACGGAGAGGCTACAAGATCGAACAATGCCGACGAGAAGATGTATGCACGTACTTGGGTAAGATGAAAAGATTAATCGCCAAATGTGACCCACTCCTAGATGCAAAGTACCTCATAGCATGGTCCATTACAGGACTAAGAAAGAAAATTCAAAAGGATATGAAAAAGATAAGTAGCTATGAAATGTTCAGTGCTACTCATGGGGCAGCCATTGACATCGAGGATGGCATGACCGACTTAGACACTAGCAGTGATGAGGGTGGATCTAGTGCGTGAGATAAGTGCTTGAAAAATGGCAAATCAAAGTCCATTGCCGAAACATCAAATGAAGATTGCCTAGAGGCCATGACCATGAAGCTGAAAGAAGACATGATGCAGGCCATGGGACAAAAACTTCACTTGTCTCAGCTACCAAGATAGACATATCCATGGTGAGAAAATGTATGGCGTCCACACTGCATGGCCAATCATATAGCAAATGAGTGCCCGGTCCTAAGAGCTAGGATCACTGCACAAGCAAATTTACTGCCACGTTGTGGTGCCATATATGCGTCATTGTCGGCCATGATGAAAACAGTTTTATCTTCAACATGTGCAACAACCCGCTCGACCTCAACAATACCAAGCAGCACCCATGCCAATGTATAGGCAATTGAAACTTGCACAAGTGCCCCCAGCTCTGAGGCTAAATCCTGTTCCCATTCGGACACAAGTCCCACAACTACTCAGGAATCCGAATCCACAACCATATCCAAGAGCACCAAATCTAGCTCCTCAGGAAGTTCCAGTACATCAATTACAAGTCGAGGAAGTAGACTCGTCATTTGAGTATGAAATAGAGTACCCAATGTACTATGTAGAAGGTGCAGAGGGTCTAATACTAGTTTATGCAAATCAAGTACGTCCCAACACATATCGAGCACCAATCAAGTGCTACGATTGTGGCAAAAATCACCGAATCGCAGAGTGTCCTCATCGTGGTAGCCCAGCTACTTTCCAACCACTCTATAGAGACTGTGGCATAGGACATGCCTGTATGGATTGTCCCATGAAAAATAAAGTCCCACAACAAACATAGGTTAAGCCTGATGTCCCAATCGGCATCATTGGGGTGGACCATCAAAGTCTGGGTTCGGCAAGTGTAATATCACAACCTATAAATGTAATTACATGCCAACAGAAAGAGGCCACCAAGGACCCTAACATTCCAATGCAACCAAAGCGACTTATAAAAAAGAAAGCACAAGTACCTCCACCTCCGTCGAGCAATGAGTAGCCGAGCTCATCCACATCAACCCCTGAGTCTCAAATAAAAGAAGCTCCATACCCAATTGCAGAGGTGGAGAAGGCTCACTTTCAAGCACTTCAACAATGGGTACAAAAGGAACAAGCTCAATTTGAGGCTAAGAAACAAGCTCAAGACCCTATCCATGACTTGGACCCACAAAGTATTGATACTGTACTCGAGCTTTTGTTCCAACATCAGACTCCACAACATAATGTACCGCCACGTAAACTTGAAGGAGCTGCACTCTCTAGCATCCTGAGTTGCCCTATGTTAATTCCCATCAGAATCCTCCTACGGAATTGTCCCAATCTGTGGGAGAGTTTCAAAGGCTATAGCGAGAGTAAATGATGCATCATGACGGCCCATGCCTGCCTTGCATGAACTCAGTTATCATTTTTATTTTGTGGGCTAGTGTGTGTATATGGATGTTAAGAATATTTAGTCTCCCATGCATCTTTAACAAGTAGAGGTGCTCCATTGAATGTAACCTAAAGCCCTTATGGTTGTGCTTTGTCTACCAAAATATCTTTGTTATAGTAGACAAGAAATGTAGAGGTGCTCCATTGAACATAAACTAAGGACCTTATGGTTGTGCTTTGTTTGCCAAAAGATCTCTATGATAGTAGACAAGAATTGTATATATGTAGCCAAGATTGATTGGACTATGTGCAATTAGACATGAAGTGGCCAAGTAGTTAACTTCCAATATTCCAATTTCCTTTTTAGTTTGGTGAGCATCCATCCTGTTTGTTGGCTGTGAGATTGTCCACCCCAAAGTGTAACTAATATGGTGCACAAGTTGCATGGGTGGAACAATCCCCAAGTCATAGAATGTTATGCTAGTATTTCACTTGTAATGGTAAAAGCCTCGATCTTTGAAATTACACTCATAGGCCAATTGGCAAACCATACAATGATAATGCATGTATGAGCTACAAAAAGTCCCTTTCTTTGTTCATAGGAGTGAAGAAGGAGTCATCAACCTATGCTTACGCAATCATGGGCGCTTCTTTAATGCATCTCTAATCGATGTAAGCTACCTATAAAGCAATAAGGTGATCACATCAACAAGATTGAGGGGAGAAACTTTTATGGAGAAGCATTAAGGTTGTGGTAAACACGTTGTATTCCCATGTAAGGACTTGAAGGATAACTTTTGGGCCATGGCATCACTCGATTGTCCCCTTGCATTGCATCTTCAAAATATTGCTTAGCATATTGACTCAATTATTATAAGATGTGGTTAACTTTGACATCTTTGAAGTCCATATTGAAGCTTAACACTAATTTGGTATAAGGACAAAAAAATGACCTAGAACACCTATTAACTTAGTAACTTCCTAGAAGTATTCAAAGGCATTGATAATGTGTTTTTAGGTTTTGATCATTTCCCATAACAACTAAGCAACTTTCTAGAAGTATTGAAAAGCATTGATAATGTATTTTCTTAGCAACTTCCTAGAAGTATTCAAAGGCATTGATAATGTATTTTCAGGTTTTGATCATTTCTCATAACAACTTATGTGCTGAAAACAACTTGGAATTATTATGGATTGGAACTCAAACCTATTACTTGGAGTTTTACATAAAGTTTTAAGGGTGACCTAACACATAAGTTTCAAGCTATTTCCTCATTTTTAAGATAAATGGCTATAGTTCTTAATTGGAATGAGTTTTTAAAAAGAGTTTTTAAGTCCTAGAATATAAGGATAACTATAAAAAAATTTTTAGATTGATTTGGAGGTAGATAATCATAGTTATTGTAATCTATGGCCATAAACATACTTTTAATGAATGTTGAGAGCAGCAAGGCAAAATTTGACATTTTGCATAGTCTTTGACATGTCTAAAATGTTCCAAACTCAATAATACTTTGTGTATTTCTTCAACAGGATATTATGTAGTAGCATGCATTTTTAGGGGACGTAGAACACCGAATTCAAATCTTATTTTAATTGTTCCTTATGCTACAATTTATGTTAGTTTCAAGATACAAGCATTGACTGATATCATAAGAATATTCAAATGTTTAAATTATACTTATAGAGTGCCTCTACTCATGAATGAGTGATATCAATTAAAATAAGTATGGGATAATTCAAAACTATAAAAACAAGATTTAATGTGCAACTCATTTTGATAGTTGAGATTAAGAGCACTTAATTTAATTTAGTTGTAGCCTTTATTATGATGTGGTGACTATTCGGTATAATAGAATTTTAGTATTGTGAAGATATGACACTTTGATGCTATTATGTGTAGTACATAAAGATGCTTATTTGTGATGCAACTTACAATGCAACTCACAAGGCAACCAATCTTGCCAAAATTAATCTTTTAACTAATTAATATTGTAAAAATTAGCTTTTAACAAAATTTCGTCACTCTTAAGGTATTTGATATACTTATAAACAATTTGTATAAAAATCTAGCTCATTGAAATCATTTTATTTTCAAGCATGCTAGTCAAAGTTTAAACTTTGAGTATTGCCTGGATGAAAAATTGTGTTACCATACATTTGTGAGCACTTTGTAATCACTTGTAATCGTGTTTTTGCCCCTACACTCCCCCATGCCTTAAAGACATCACTGATTAAAGAAGTTGAGAATATTGATGATTAATTGGGAAAACTATCTTGCTATTCAGCCCTATGAGATCTAGAGTGTTTAGATAAAAGTTGATATCATAGTGATTAAAAGGATCCCTGAAGCTACACTAACCTCAATGTCACCTTCCTTTATTCTTGTCATCTCTTTATCCATGAATAACACCATTCATGTGTGTGTGTGCACATGTGCATTGCATGTGTGTGTGTGTGTGTGTGTGTGAGAGAGAGAGAGAGAGAGAGAGAGAGAGAGAGAGAGAGAGAGCTTGTAGGCTCTCCAAGTAATGTAGCATGGGGTTGGAGGTTTATTGAAAAAAAGTACCACGGCTTTTAAAGTTTGTTGATAATCAATTTTAATTTTTAGGAAGAGTAATATGATAGATGCTTCCATATGCACCTTCTCTTTGGGCACTTGGTAGCATGCAACATACTATTAAAATTCTTTGGACTTTTTCTCTTCGTTTGGAATTTTTTTTTTAGCACATCCCCTCGACTAAATATCACTTGGTGAAATCCAAAAGCATGCTTTTTGGACTACTAAATGTGTCACTTCGACACAAATATGGCCCAATAAAGCTAAAAATTCCCCAAATTTATAAGTAGTGACCTCCACTCAATACATCATGCAAGGTAGATTTACAAAAAAATGGTCACCTCCACACAAATATGGCCTAATATATGGTGTATAGATACACCATTTGATTGGAAACAATTTGTTGAATTCAACATATAGATGGTGTATAGATACACCATTTGATTGTATAATACATTGTAGATGCACATGCGTTCTATGTGGATGCCACATAAGATACATAATGTTTCTTACATGAATGCCACATATTATACAACATCTATTTGGAACAAGTCATACAATATGTTATCCTATGCTATGTTGTCGATTATGTGGAGATAGAGATTAGGAGGTGGAGGGGGAGGCGATGAAGGGAGGGTGGCCATGGGGGTGGAGGGGTGGAAGAGGGGGAGGATGGAAGGTGGGGGGGAAGGAGGGGAGGGGGGGAAAGGGGGAGGAGGCAGTGGAGTAGGGGAGAGGGAGGAGGGAACAACAAGGTAAGGGAGGGGGAAGGAGTGGAGGGATGGAAAGGAGGGGGAGGTGGTGGAGGGAGGGAGGGAAGGGGGGAGGAGGGGGGAGGAGGGGATGGGGGCAGAGGGGGGAGGGAGGGGAGGGGGGGAAGGGGGATTGCTACCCAACCTCCCCCCCTATAGCCTATTGCATATGCAATAGGTTTGGGGGAGACACTGTTTTCACAAATATTTTTTTTAAAATGATTTGTGCAATTGGTTAGGGGTGCACACAATGTGTTGCACAAATGATCAAATTTTTGTAACTTGTGAAACAGGTTATATGCACCCCCAACCTGTCGCACATGTAACAGGTTGGGGGTTCATACAACCTAATGCCAAACCAATATATTTTATAAATTATTGATTGGAATTTAGAGTTTTGCTAAGCTTTAAGATATATTGTCTAGGGTTTAGGATTTAAGGTCTAAGGTCAAAGGTCTAAGATCTAAGTTCTAAGATCTAAGCTGATCTAAGATCTATGTTTTAGGGTTTAGGATGTAGGGGTAAGTATAATATGGAATAACCCACAATATATATTGACCATTTAGCATGGCAAATCGTAGCCTAGCTAGGCATCCCCAACGAAATCACACAAAGCATCCACTAGGACCACTATAGCATCTAGTGCGCTCCTATGGAATACTTTGTGTTATCTCTGTGTCGACATGGACTTGGGTAGCACATAATGTGTGTGTAGAGTAGCGATAAAGCTCCACTTGTACTTGCATAAGGCTAGGAATTATCTCCCTTAGGAATGCTACATGCATGTTCCACATGCGAGTACTACATGCAACTCCTACATGCATGTTCTTTTGCCCAATCATTGAGACAAGGAAAAGGCGACCAACAGACAAGGAAACCCAGTCAAAAAGTGGTTGGAATGCATGCAAGGAGTCACTAGAGTGGCCAAAGAGTTTGGGAGGAATAATGCAAAAAGAGGAAGGCAACAAGTAAGACTAGCAGAAATATCAAGAGACTCACTCCTCAAAGCCCTACAGGACTAAGCACTATTGAAGTCTTTCTACGAATGCAGAAACATGAGAGGCTCAAAGCAGCTCTCATCCAATTGAGGCATGAATGGCTAGTAGATGGGGACATGCCCAATGCATTTTTCTTCAAAGTTGTCAAAGACAAAAGGAAAAGAGACTGCATTACAATGATTTAGAATGAATCAGGAAATATAGTAATAGATGATAGAGAAATAGTAGCTGTCTTTGTGACACATCTTAGTAGAATAGCTGGCTCCAGTCCAATAAGGCTAGAAAACTATGAAACTAGGATGGACTAATTACTAGTAGAGATGCCAAGGAGAGTAAACATATATGAAGACTCCATGTTATAGAGACCCTTCTTAGAGGAAGAAATCAGATTCACGGTAATGCAAATGCCTAAAGAAAAAGCTCTGAGTCCGGATGGAATACCAGCAGAGTTTTACCAACACTTTTGGCCATTGTGCAAGAATGAGTTGGTCAAATTGATTCAGTGGTTATACAAGAAAGGAGCCATGCCTCGAAGATTAAACATGGGAATTATTGAACTGATTCCCAAAAGCCATAACAAGTTAACCCCAAATTAGTGGAGACCTCTAGCAATGCTCAACACAACATATAAGATCATAGCCAAGTTGCTAGCCAATAGAATCAAGTTTATTTTGGGAAGAATAACTCATCAGAGATATTATGGTTTCATCACAGGAAAAAATATTAAAGATGTAGTTCTTAATGCGTTGATTGCAATAGACTATACAATGGCCAAAACAAGCAATATATGATGCTCAACATGGACTTGGAGAAAGCATATGATAGAGTCTCATGGGATTTTATCCTATGCACAATGAGAGTATTGGGATTAAAAAAAAAATTCTATGGAATGGTTAGGATGCCTTTTTCCAATGCTTGGGCCCTAACAGCGATCAATGGATATCACTACAAGAGCTTTGACCTACAAAGATTAGTTAGGCAAGGATGTCCATTGGGACCCCTTCTATTTGCCATAGTAATTGAGCCACTATTGAGCCAAATTGATTGGCACCAAAATAGAGGGTCACTGAAGGGGCTACTACTCCCGGATGGTACCAACTACTGTGCACAATTTTTTGCAGATGATAACATGAGACTCTTAGAGGGGTCAGAAGAAAACATTGAGAAGTTTATGGAGGTCTTTAATGAATTTTTAGAATTGTCTGGGTCAAAAATCAACAATAGTAAAATAGAAGCCCTATGGCTCTCTTGGATTGAGTAGCCCCAATGGTCAAACAGGTTTGACTTTAATTGGGTTCCAAAAGGCCAAATAATCAGGTTCCTTGGCTACCTGATCTGTGTAGGAGTGAGTTTGAAATATCAGTTTGAATGGACATTTTAGAGAATTGAAGCAAAATTTGACAAATGGTCGGGAAAAACGCTCTCTCACAGGAAGACTAATAGTAGCTAAACACGTGCTGAAATCAGCTTTACTCTATGTTTTCTCTTTAATACCATTCTCAAAAAACTGTTTGAGAAAGGTGGACAGATGCATCAATAACTTCATTTGGGAAGGAAGATGGCACGCTTTTAGTGAGGACCTGCTCTTTACACACAACAAAGGAAGAAGGAGGCATAGGGTTGATGAGAATGAAAGATAAGAATGACATTCTCTATGTGATGAAACTAATTCAGCTACTACTAGGAAGCGACTAGCCTTGGGCAAAATCGGCACTCGACTTCTGTTAACACCCATAGAGTACAATCACCGAATGCAGGGTAATTAGTGATTAGAGGTGATTAGGCTTCATGATTTACTTCAATGGTTATAGCCATGGAAGGAGTATAGTATGGAGTTTGAGCCCTAAATACCCCAAGGCCTCTCTTCAACATCCCCACGACACTGTTGAGACCTACACATTTTTGGCACCGCTGCTAGGGATTGAAGGTATGCTTTTGCATTGAACTTGTCTTCCTTCATTATCTACCCATTGCACAAGGCTTCAAGCTTAACTTGGAGCTTTGTTAGTGGAGTTGTAGGAGAAGAAAGAGTGAAGAAGTGAGAGTTTTGGATGGAAAAGCTAGGAAAGCTATCATTTTCTATTGGAAAGTCATTTTGGATCATTTGAAGCTTGTTTTTCATGCTTTTTAGTGTTTTGAGTTGATAGGAACATTGAACACACAAAAAACAACAAAAAATGATGATTCTTGCTGAATTTCAAAGTGGTTTTATGTGGTAGAACTCACCCCTCAAGAAATCTTGCATTTTGGCTTGAAAAAATTGTGTTTCTTTCAAGTTTTTTTATTGTGTAGGTAGACTAGGTAGTGTAGCACCCCCCTATCATTAAAAAACTAGAATTGAAACTCATAGTCCCCGAAAATTGCCCAAAAACTAGTCGGTGACTTAGTGTTCACTACCCCCACGGGTCGGTGCGTTAGAGCAATCGACATGTTAGCTGTATCCTACCGGTCAAACCATGTTGACCCCATGCATTAGCCATATCCCGCCGACCTAAGCTGGCCTAATTTGCTGCGTTGATTAAATTTGTCGACCGGTGTGGTAAGCCTGCCCCCATGTTTGTGGCCATATTCGTATCTCGCCGATCTAATTATTTCATCGATCGGCGTGGTAAGCTCATCCTCATGCCCGCCACTCTACTACTATTGCACCGTTGCTCTACTGCTATTACACTGCCCATTGCATTATGCCTATCACACCACCCATGGCTATTCTCTATCCCCATGCCCATTGCCATAATTATTTTGCTAATCGATGTGTTGAACAATATCCCGCTGACCCTATTATCCCTTTGACCATTGTCTTAAACTTATCCCTACATCCGTGGGGATACCACCTGCATCCTAGATGGGGATCCAAAAGCTCAATTCATAGCCCCCACTTGGTAATAGGCCCCGACAGGAAGATCTGTCCAGTTTTGATGAGATGGAGAGCTTGGATGAGGTAATGCAAGACCCCTCGGGTCCAAGGGCTTCCAAAGCCCCATTCACTAGTCTGGCCTCTCCCAACTCTCCCGCACCTTTGGTTGCATCTAGGCTAAGAGGTACGTTCTCCAACATGTTTGAAGGTTTAGGCCGAACAGAGTCGACAGACATGGAGAACCCCTTTGTCAACATGTTTGCAGGAAGGGAGGGTCAACAACATCTAACTCCCGAACCATAGATCGGGATGAAAACCACCTTTGCAGACATAGGACCCTCCTCCTATGCAAGACCTCCCAATGGGAATACATGGATGATCCATGGATGAGGGAATTTTGAGGGCAAGATCCCAGTCGAGGGGCTGCGAGAGGCTTCCAAGGAGGGGCCCATAGCAACACCGCCCTCACCAGCTGCTCAAATAGTGTTAACTAATGAGGCAATGCACATCTTGGTGAATGACCTAGGAAGGGGGGCCACACCACCTCCACCTGCCCCAGTGTTTCCCCGTAGGGGTTGTGAATCTCTTGAGGAGCTAACCCATACCTATCTCCAAGTTAAAGACCAAATTCCTTGGAGAAGGAGATCCAGTCTCCCATGTGGAGTGATTTGAGAAAATTTGCGAAGCTTTTGGTGCTCCCGAGGACCTAGAAATGGCCAATGCATTTGGTCTGAGCTTGGATGGCAAAGTAGACCAATGGTATAGGGCTCTCACCCCAGAAGAGAAAGTCAACTAGGAGACATTGAGAAAGGCTTTTATTGTGGGGTTCACCCCAAGCAGCCATAAATGGAGCCCAATTAACTAGTTGAGGTAAAGTAGAATGACAAGGAATACTAGTAGGGATTACATTGCCAGGATCAAGCACCTCAATGCCTATAGTGAATGGTGCGGGCGGATGAGCGACGAATGACTATTGCCCCACTTCCTCATCAGATTGGCAGAACTGAAGCTACAGGACCACCTAATGGTGATGAATCCTACCTCCTTCGATATATGCAACAAGGTGGCCATTTGTATAAGTGACAACATGATCGACAAGGGGAATGCAGATAAAACCCCAAATCCCTTAGAATTAGCTCCATTAACTAGGTCTTCAAGTGTAGAAATGATCAAGAAGGAGACCAATGAGCCCAAGGGCTTGGATATGAGTGAGCTGGCCTCCAATCTACTAAATCAGCTAGGCCAGCAATAGAGGATAGGAACCTCCAAGGAGGTGCTAAGAAACCCTCACTTGTTTCCATGGAGGGACAACATATGGTGTGAGGTATGTAACAAAAACCATCCCTCAATCAGGTGTTGGTAGAGGAAGTGCCCAATGACTGGGAGGAGATGGATCTCCATCACGGACCTCATGACTACTACCCCTACGAGGAAGGAAGGGGCACCCTAAGCCACTACCTCTTGCCAGAGGATCATCAGGTCCCCGTGTTCCAAACTACTCTCGTGAACTCAAGGGGGAGAGACCTAAACTCAGTCACCCAAAGGGCTTCGCTCCAATGTTACACCTGACAGGGCTCGTACAGATCAAGTGAATGCCCCTATCGAGGTACTACAAACCCTTTGATGTCCTGCTTCAAGTGCCAAGGGCCACATTTCTTGAAGGAATGTCCCTATAGGGATCATACCCCTGCCACTCCCACGACCAACCCCACACCCTTGTGTCTGGCGTGTGGGACCGAGCATCTATTCCAAGACTATCTTGTGAGAAGACCAACAACCCCGATCACCTCGCCAAAGAGCACCAGCCTTAACCTACTTAGCTTCGAACAAGTCCAGGTGGCCGCAATGCCCCTAAAAGTCATTACAAGGATGCAAGCCAAGGCATTAGGCAAGGCAATAAGGAAACTAGCAAGGAAAGATAAAGGGTCCCTACTGCCACGCCCTGAGATCCCTCAACATCCCTTGACCTGGTCCAAGAAGGCCATAAGGGTAGGTGATGGGCTGACCAAGTGTTTATCTAGAATGGTTCTGATGAGGAGAAAGCCACTCTTGCAACCTCCTCTGCTTTTGAACGTGCTTCCACCCAGGGTGGCCTAGATGTCCCTCTGAGTCCAAAGGTAAACAAGCCACTACAGGCACAAGGCCTAGCACCCTCGCCCTCCTATAAGGAGACCTATCTTGACGTAGTCCTAGAAAAGCAATACGTAATAGATGCTCAGAGCTTGGTACGGGACTACCAAGAGAAGTTCGAGGATTGGCTCAAAGCAAGCAAAGGGCTAGATACTATCCATCTAGCCCACCTAATGGGCCCTTGAGGGGTGAAATCGCTCAAGGTGCTGGACAAGGTGGAGGAAGAGGAACATTTCAGCTTCGATTAGTCAGTCCAAAATTAGCCACTTGCCTTGCAAAAGTCTCCATCTCCTATATTTGAATTGAATGCATAATGTTTGCCTCACGATAAAGTACCAGTCAACGAGATGCAACATAAGTATATAACTGTGAGGTAGTTATTTAGATGAAGACAATTAAAATGAATTGCAATCTCACATGAAGGTAACATCTAATGGAGTGACTCTACACTTGATGATGTCATCATGTTGAGTTTTCTTAGCATGCCATGATTCACCTAGAAATTGAATCATCCAATCCATAGGAGGACACTTGCACTGATAAGTAGTTTTGGTTTTCCTCACTGCCTCACATGATCCAAACATGTTAGAAAATAAACCAAATGGAATAAACCAACTCAAATGCACATCTTTCAAACCAGTTGAAGGTTTCATGGCACCATGAATATCAGTTTGTATCTTCACATTACATGTTTCTAACATGTCAAGGCTAGGATTACACCATTTGGGGCTACACATCGGTGGCATTGGTATGCACTCAAAGGTTTGCCTTTCCATGTCATACAATGAATCATAAAAATATATATTTTTGGATGCCAAGTAACTTGCATTCTTGTTGTAACAGAGCAAAGCACGTATCTCTACATGAAAAGCATTCATCTTGCCACTTAAACTTTCTACATTCTGCCATTCATGGAGAGTAGATGGATATAAGGCTGCAAGCAAAGAATATTCCTAAATTAAAACACTCCTTTAAATTCATCGACTAAAAGTGAATAACAAAATACTATAGAAATTTAAAACTAGCTATTGGGCTTGTTTCCTGCATTATAGCCATTTTGATGCATTCGAATCTCCTTGTGCATATACACATGTTGAATCAAAGCCTCTGTTATTGTATTTGCACCATTTTTACATCTTTGAAAGACTGTGATTCTACCCTTCCATTGTTTGGTAGGGTTATTTACATTGTTCATCCTCACCTTAAAATTCCCACGAGTACTTGGTCACATTGTTTGACATTTATGCTGGAACTCTAACCAAATGAAATTGAAATTTCAACCAAGAAATTAGTAGTAATGCATCAAGACATTACCTTCTACAATCCACCTCGGGGGGGTCACTGTATAGAAACCCTCTATACCACGTGTGTTCAAGGCCTATTTCTAAAATCCCTTATCTATAAATTTTTCATTAATAAAATGTACCCCTTTTCTATACAAATCTATAAATTTTTTCCAAAACTATTTTAAATAGTCCCTTATGTATATTTATTTCTGTAAATTTTAGAAATAAAAAATATCCTTCTATTGAACTCATGTGATAGGGTTACATATGATGAGTGACCCCGGGCCCAAGCAATCCACACAAAGCACAAGAGTAAAAACATGTTAATGAGAAGAAGAACGTTCTGATGCTACAAAGAAGAGTAAGTTTTTGAAAGCAACTTTTGCAAAAATGCATTTTGGCGCTGTCGTAATGGGAAGGAGGCTGAAAAGAAAAGGGAAAATGAGCTTATGTTCGAATGAACCATACACAGAAAGGAGGGTAAAGAAAAACCAAGACAATTGTAGTTTTTCGACAATGCAATCTACTACTAGTGATAAGAAAAAATCACATTTTTAGCCATGCACCTGCGATCATTGGGGATAGTAGGTTTTCTACAAGTATTCAATCACGGTAGTAAGAACTAGTAAGCAAAGTTGCGACCCGATAAAGAGAAAGGGCTACAAGAACAAGATGTTCAGTGTTACCATCGTAAAATGTTAATGAGCCTCAAAAGAAAAGGTAGGAAAGTGAAAAAGTTATGGGAACATGAAAGGTGGAAAGAACTGCTTGCACGCGAATGAGAGGAGGAAAATGCAAAAATTTTAACCAAGTTTCTCAAACATCGATGTGGTCTAGAATAGTTAAGAATGGTTAATGAACCTGAGATGAAAGAAGAGTTAATGCTAAAACGTTTGACAATCTATGGTTTTAACTATTTTTACTATTATAATGGAGATTTGGGTAAAGATACTCAAAAAGATCCATGTTACATGGATCTTCAATCCCAGCTCTCCCATTGGCTAGCCCAATCTTTTTTTATGATTTTCTTACAAGGCCCTTTTGACACCCATATTTTGTGTAATGCTAGAAACGGGATCCCTACAGACTTGAGAAAGATAAGGCTCATTCTAGAATTCCCTGCACTAGCCAATCCTAAGGGAGTACAGTGGTTCATGAGGCACACAGGCATGTATCAAAGATTTATACTCTTTTATGCCGATATTTTCCGCGGGCTTGTATAGACTGCAAGTTATCTTTAGGTAGTATGATGAATGCCAAGGGGCATACAGTACCTTGAAGCTCATACTAGCTACAACCCTTGTTTTGATACCACCCAAAACGGATATAGAATTCCATGTTCACACTGATGCATCCAACTTTGCCATTGGTTGTGTCTTGGCACAACCCGGTGAGTACAATTTGGACTATTCCATTTTCTTTGCTAGTCGCGACAGCTAAACGATGCTTAGCAAAATGACACCATGACAGAGAGGGAAGGTCTGTCCATGGTTTATTCTATGAAGAAGTTTAGACACTATTTGTTGGCCACAAGTTTGTCTTCTATGTGGACCTAGTGGATAAACCATGTATGACTGGAAGAATAACCAGGTGGATGCTCATACTCCTTGAGTTTGACTTCACTGTGGCTGTGTGTAAGGGAAAGAAGCATGTCATGGCTGACCACATGTCTAGAATTTCGAATGGTGAACTCCCTATAGGAGTGGACGATGACCTTCCAGATGCCCCATTATTCATGGTTGACATAGTACCAGGCATCGCTCATTATTAGTCCAGCAGCTAAGGGCACCCAAGCTCATTATGTAATAGTGGCCACTGACTACTTTACAAAATGGGTGGAAGCCAAGGGCACAAGGAAATAAGATGCTAGAGCCACAACCAAGTTCTTGTATGAAAATGTAATAACCAGGTTTGGATATCTGCTAGAGATTATGAGTGATCACGGGACACACTTCATGAACCTTCCCATCCTAGGAGCGACAATGCACACTCCATAGCTTCGAACAACAATAGTGGCTCAACCAACACTAGAGGTGCCAACTCAACAATGGGACAAAACCCTAACGGCCCTCCAATTCCTCTCTTAGCCTCAGTATCAAAACCTTGAGATATACAGGCAAACCCCTGGGATGCTAACTCAATATGTATTATGTTACTACCCTCGTCCAAAATTTAGGGTATGGGGGGACATGGTCCATTTAAAATATGCATGGATTTCTTAAAAAAAGTACAAATATGTAAGGGAAAAATATGAAAATCTTAGGTTCCCCCTCCCACAAATGATATGGAATATACCTTGAAAAATATGCAAGATTTGTACATATTTTTCATAATATGTGAGACCCAAGGGGGGGGATTTTGGATGAGGGGCGGGTAAAACAAAAAATACACTAAAATATAAAAACCAACCTCCTTTCAAAATCATGTAACTTTTCATGTGTTATCCAAATTTCAAGGTGTAAAGACATATTTGAAGCTCTTTTAGTGTAGAACACAACCATGCTAATTTGACTACTTTTTGCTCATGGCATATTGTTAAATTCATCTCATACTCAAGATTGTAATAGGTATTCTTATTAAAGGGAGTTGGTGCCTTAGGGGCAAACCCTTCAAGCAGATCCAATGGGTGTACATCAAATGGAGGCATAGCTTATGTCCGTGGTCCCCACAGTGGCATCTATGGCCACAATGATCTATTAAAATGACAACAAGAGGCCACGAGACACCTTACACAGATGGCGGAACAAGAACACTCCTCCAGGAAAGCTTTTGAGGCTCAATACCACCATCAGTTGGAGACCACAAGAATCTCACAAGAGAACTACAATAGGGTCAGATGAGAAAATGTGACCTTGCGGCAAGAGGTGGAAAACCTAAGAGAATAGCTCTAGGAAGCATAGGTGGTGGTAGCTCAATGCCATTCATTGGCCAACCAGTTGCTTCAGGCCACCCAAGAACTTACCACGGAGTGCCTACTGAGACAAGCCAGCTCCAAGGAACTTTGCAAAGCAAGTAAGGTGAAGAGCCACCCGTAAGTATTGAAGAGGAGTTCGATGCACTCTCTTGCTTTGCCACACTCACTCTGCACCTTCTATGGACTGCCCTGTGCATGTCACATTCACCTTCCATCTTGACCTAATCAGTATGGCCACTATCACTAGACACATCAACTTAGGTAGTCCAATACCATCCCGTTACATATTTTTTATCACACCCCCCACAGCCACTCCTTTCATAATTATGGGATGTTTTGCCGCCCCACTTACCTTCAAAGATCCCAAAGACATAGGCGGCTTAGGAGCACACCCAATTACCAAAAAACTTCTAGTGCTAGACCCACCTCCTTAAAAACTCTAGCAATTTTCCCATGGAAGAACCCATTTTGTCCCTCCATATCCCAGACAACATGCCTAATTACCCCTTAGCCCCCAAAACCCTAGATTGGGACTTATCTTGGTTGAGAAGAACAGGTAGAGATGAGGCCAATACAACCCAAAATCATTTACACATTTTTGAAGGATAGGGACACTTGGCGTCTCTATTGTACAGGAGATAGATGCCAAAGGATCCACCCAACCTACATGCCAATCTGAAGAAGATGGTTGTGGGAGGAATTCATAAAGCACCAACATGAGGATCTCGGTCTAATCTATAATTTTTCCAAGTTCAACTTTCCAAAAGATCTCAGCAGGGTGAAGGCCTGGTGTACCAATTAAAAAACATGATAGCTACATATCGAATGGTACCGGACCTTGCTATGGTCGCAAGCCATTCTTTTTGTAAGGTAATCCTCTAGGGCCCACTACAGAGGAGCGACAACTTGGGCTCTAGAATACAATGACCTTTGACATGGACCAAGGTCCAACCTTCCGTCAACGCCTGCAACTGTACTTCAATGTTTGCAATCTTCATTCGCCTCAAATAAGAGCATTTGAAGATATACATGATACACGTTTTTGGCTACCCCACCTGGATGGCAACACATCTCCCCTCACCTCCTTGATCGCCAATCAATGATGCAAATCACACTGTCCTGTAAGAAAAAAATACAACGTCTATGCTCAAAATCATAACAACAATCACAAAATATTAGTGGATGTGTAGTGTCCTCTAGCAGTGGTTCACATACTTTGCCATGGACAGGCAGATTGAGATCAAGAGAATCTCCTCAAAGCAATGCAGATAGTGGTATGCAGGTATCACGAAAAGGAAAAGAGAAGGTAGATCAGCCCATGTTTGATGTGAATGCAGGTCACTCTTCTGTGGATGGTGAATCTAGTGGCTCAGAATAGAGCCTTGATGATGAGTTGGGTATTCCTTCTATTGTTGCACCTGGAGTAAGGAAGACAAGGGATGTTTTAAGAGCATCTGGAAGTGAGCCTATTTTGCATAGGTCTACCAGAGCTAGATATCCTGTGGATAGGCTGAAATATGATGGATTTACAGCCATTCACTATGCCTATATGGTCAAAGTGATACAGGAACCAGAACCCACTTCTTTTGAGCAAGCCATGGGAAAAGCAAAATGGGAGAAAGCCATGGATGAAGAAATGGATGCCTTGGAAGCAAATGCTACATGGGAATTGGTGCCTTTTCCTAAAGACAAGAATGCAATTGGCTGTAAGTGGGTTTATAAGGTCAAGCACAATGCAGATGGTTCTGTGAATAGATACAAGGCAAGATTAGTTGTCAAGGGGTATGCACAGACATATGGCATTGATTATGAAGAAACATTCAGTCCAGTTGCAAGGATGGCAACTGTAAGAGTAGTCATTGCTATGGCTGCATCAAAGGGATGGTCTCTACATTAGATGGATGTAAAGAATGCCTTCTCGCATGGTGATCTGCAAGAAGAGGTCTTTATGGAGCAGCCACCAGGTTATGTTCATGCTGTTCATCCTGAGTTTGTTTGCAGGTTGAAGAAAGCCTTATATGGCTTGAAGCAAGCACCTAGAGCATGGTCTGACAAGATAGGATAGTATCTTGTCACTATTGGCTTTCAGATTTCCAAGGCAGATTTCTCACTTTATGTGAGAAAAATAGAGAAAGGTATTATGTTGCTTGTCATTTATGTTGATGATTTGAAAACCACAGGTGATAGTGATGAAGATATCCTTCATGTGAAAATGCTATTGATGTAGAAGTTTGAGATGAAGGATTTGGGAGAGTTGCGTTATTTCTTGGGCATTGAGGTGATTAGATTACCAAGTGGGATACATCTCTTACAGAAGCAGTATGGATTGGACATGCTGTCCAAATATGGGATGGCAGGCTATAAGCCTATTTCAGTTCCTTTGGAGCAGAATGTGAATCTGAGCACAGATGCAGGTGAGCTTCTGGAAGACGCTACTATGTACAGATGCATAGTAGGACGTTTGATTTATATGACTATTACCAGGCCAGATTTGAGCTATGTTGTTGGATTGGTAAGTTAGTTTATGAAGGCTCCAAGGAAACCGCATTTGGATGCAGCTAGATGCATACTCAGGTATGTGAAGTCCACATTGCAGTATGGACTATTTTATGAGGCTGGGGTTCAGATACAGTTGCATGGTACACTGGTAGTATTTCTGATAGTATTTCTGATAGACGATCTACTAGTGGATATGTGTTCTCTTTTGGGAGTGCTGCAGTCACTTGGAGCAGCAAGAAACAGCCTATAGTTGCCTTGTCGAGCACAGAGGCTGAGTACAAGGGTGCAGCAATGGCTGCATGTGAGGTAGCTTGGTTGCATAAGCTACTTTCTGATATGCATCAGTCTACAGATGGGCCAGTTGTCATTTATTATGACAACATGAGCAGTATACACTGAGCAATATACACTTGGCAAATAACCCAGTCTATCATGCTAGAACAAAGCACGTTGAGGTGCATTATCACTATGTGTGGGAGAAGGTTTTACTAGGTCTTATTGATCTAGTTTATGTCAGCACAGAGGATCAGGTAGCTGACATATTCACGAAGGCATTAGGCATAGGGAAGTTGTGCAAGTTTAGAGACATGCTTAGTGTGCAGAAATTGGGATTGAGCTCGAGGGGAAGTGTTGAGATATCGAGCTCCACTCGTGATATGCCAAGGTGACCGAGCTCCACTTGTGATATGCCAGGGTAACCATTGTGCATTTATGTCACCGACTTGTTGGCTATAGATGTGGTTGGTACACCGCCCATGAATAATAGCTGGATGATAGCTATCCTTATGTACTCTAGTTTGTGGCTCAGTTAGTATGCCACCTTAGTTAGCTGAGTTTGGTTTGAGACCCACATATAGGGTTCTTCTATTTCTTTGTACCAGAGTTCTTTTGGCTTACACAACTAAGAAGAGAAAAACTGTTTTCAGCCTCCACTTTTGTGTGTATTCCCCCATTGTGTATGTGAGAAAGCCGCAAGTGAGAGTCCTTCCTTCTCTCCCACTATCTTCACACCAAATGCGGGCCCCATAACGCGAGAGTGGACTGTTGCCCCGAGAAATGCTCCATCTACCCTCAGTGCGGTCAGTCATGGGATGCCTTCCTGCACTTGCATGTAGCCTAGTTGGCAGTGTGCCAACTCTATCTGTCCAGTCATCAGGCCACACATGGTCCCCATCTGGTGTCCAAACCAGGACCTATCGGATAACCTAGCTACTCAAATGCCTTCTCCTCATATGGGGGGCATACAAGTAGAGTTAGCTGGTTCCGACGTAGTTACACGAGAGTGGAGCATTGATATCTAACATGTTCGACCCACACCTTCTTGCCGACACGATCCAAGGATGGATGAAATGTAGGAAGGGGGGCATGTTAACATGGTCAACACAAGGACTAATTCGATGGGATATTCTTTAATTCATCAAGTGTAATTATCTAACTCACAAAGATGTAAGACCGACGGAGTCCACCAATGAAGGACAAAGGTGTACTGCTCAAGAGGAGGGAGAAAGAATTAGAGGGGGATCAATCGTCAATTTAATTGAAACTGAACTATTTCATGATTTGCCAAACATGGAGATATAGGGATGTGTAGCAATGTCCAACAACAAAGTGAAAGAAATTATCCACACACATAGGAAAAGATACACCACATAACAAGCCAAAGCATCCTATTTTGCTCATGTTGCCAAGGCTCATGTATGGCACAAGTCATGACCACAGTATGGCAGCTCATTGATGGATATAGGTCATGATGTTGCCACTCATGGGGGCAATGTGTAAATCATACCTATCATTTGTGGAATGTTTAGTGGTGTGCAACAAGCAATAATAGACTTTGCAACCAACTTCTACCTTGGGTTCAATATCTTTTTGTTGAGAAACTACCCCACAATGTTCGCTATAGTGTGGGTTGATGAGAGCTTGAACTTGAACTAGTGATGGGGCTCCTATGTAATTTCTCACATGGATGAGAACTTACAAAGTGGGTTGATGAGAGCTTGAACCTGAACTAGTGATGGGGCCCCTATGTAACTTTGAGCCAATGCTTCAATGTGTAACTTCAATCACCCATAAGGTACTCACAAATGCAAAAATCCCCCTTATCAAAATGAGGATGATTGAGTAAGGTCTCTTGTTCAATGGTGTGAATTTCTTGCATTCATTACTTAGAATTAGGCCATCTAGCAAACACTTAGGCAATTCATTGCTAGACTTAGGCCATTTAGCAAACACATAAAAAAAGCACATATTGATCACTTGAAGCCATATGGAATAGTTGTTATTACAATTTAACTAGCCTCCCTATCAAAGTACTCTATCATAAACTATATCTTGTGAGATTATAGATCACATATATGAACATATGAAGCTATATCACACAAGGCTAACTTGTGAACTTACATCAACTTATGAATTTATATCACACACTATAATTTTTGGACTTGCATCACCCACATGCACATAAGAACTTATTATAAAGACATTAAAATTGTGTTTCACACATATTAATTGATGAACGTACATCAATAACTAGAGCTTGTGAAATCATACACACACGTGAACATATGAACTTATATCACACACATTAACTTAAAAGCTTATGTGACACACTATAACATGTTAACTTACATCCCATACATGACCATATGAACTTGTTATAAAACACATTACCATCGTGCTACACACACATTAACTTATGACCTTATATCACACATTATAACTCATGAGCTTATATTGCACACATGAATACATGAACTTATTAACACATTAGCATAAGGTTCACACACATTTATATATGAAAATTTATCACATACACTAATATGTACATTAACATTTAAAAATTAAATCTTAGAGGAGGCATCAATCACCAATGTCATTGAAAGTTTCCAAACATGGAGTTTCATGGATGTAGAACAATATCCAACAAAAAGAACCCCATGTTGCACAAGAAAAGTTCAAAATGAATATTTTTGAGTCGAGCATGTTTTTGCAATTGAGTTTTCAACACTTTAGAGGATGATTTTGGAAAAAAATTTATATGAGAGAGTTTTAGGATTTTTGATGAGAAACATTCTAGTCAAAGTTGATTTTCTAAAATTAATTCATTTTTGTAGGCCCGTTCAAAGGTCCCAATGTTGTTAAAAAGAGATTTCTACACCAAAAAATCCACCTAGATTTGTGTGTCAAAATTGGCAAGTTAAAAACGGAGGCCCAAATGAAGGAATTGGACTTGAGTGCTCACATATAGAGTCAAAGAACAGGATGAGGGCTTTGAGATAAGCTATAAAGCTTGCCAAAAGGAGCAAGGAGGCACATTTGGCGACCTGGCAAAGATTGGAGATTTCAAGTATTTCCAAAACAAGGTGAATTATATTGATCGGGCCCGCCCTGATTTTTTATATTGGCTTTGAAGTAAATGTGTAAATAATGGAATGGTTAGTCCAATATGCAAAGTTTGCTCCGTATAAGTTTTCTTTGGATTCGTCATTTGTCCAAATATGATCTAAAGTTGACCCATATATTGTAGTTGGGACATCTATGTGTTGTTTCATGTGATGTAAGTGCATGAACTCTTGTAGAGTTACTTTCAGATCTATTGTTCTTTTATGGTAATTGATTTTGAAGTTGCCCAGGATGTATGTGTTTATGTTAGGTTTGACTTTGATTAGTTGTTTTTCTATTGTTTTTAGCACTGCTTTAATTTTTGAGGATGGATGTTTGCAAATGTTTATTATTGCTATTTCTACTAGCATTAATGTTTGGAAAGTGGTTAGTAGAGCTTTTGTGCCTTGGTCATGTATGTAGTGGTGTTGTAGAATCTTTATGCTTTGTTGTAATGAGTGCAAATTCCAACACCTTTTTAATTGTGAATATGTTTGAAATTGTTAAAATTGAAGTTGTCATTTGATGTAGCATGTGTTTCTTGAGTGCAAAGAATTGTTGCTTGCATAATGGTTTCATCTGTTTTAATGTCGTCCTTATGTGAATTGTCGTCCTTATGTGAATTAAAGTGTGATGTGTTCAATGATTAGATGTTTAAATGTTGTGGTTGTAATTCTTTAAAAATTTTTTGGTTGAATTTCCATTGTCTAATGATTTTTAATCTTTCAATTTCGTCTAGCACATTTTTGTCAACTTTTATATGTTTTGTTTGGAGGTTGTTAACAAGTACATGTGTTCAGGGTTTCGTATTCTCGATAGTGCTGTGTATACTAGTCCATGTGATTTTATGTTAGATGGGTCAAATGCTAGTGAATTCATTGACAGTCCTTACTGTGACCGGTGTATTGTTCTTGCAGATGCTAGTTGTATGGGAAATTGTGTTGTTGTTTTAGTGAGATCGTTCAAACACCCACTTCAAGAAAGAGTAACACACTATTCAAAATAATTGGACTTGTGTAAAGTCCAATTTCAAAATTGGACTAAGGACAAGTCCAAAAATCATGAATACTATGCTAATGTGCTTTTTATGCTAACTTCGAAAACCAAAGTTTGGTAAAATAAACAAAACTTGATGATATTACCATCTCACAAAAAATACTTTGAAAAAGATAATCTAGACCTTACAAATACTGTATGGAAGTGATTGTGGTTGTTATGCTAACTTTGAAGACCGATATTTTGATGAAATAACCAAGTAGACAAATACTATATGGAAGTGATTGTGGTTGTTATGCTAACTTTAAGGCCAATGTTTCAATCAAATAACTAACATTCATTAACTATTTTATATGATTAATATTATTTAAGATACAAACCAAAATTATACTTCCTAAGATGACTTTCTCTCTTTAAGAAGTGTATATATACACCTTCTTGGTATAAAAGTATACCTCAAAGTATAAGAATAAAGTCATAAACAATGTGAGTAGATTGGTTATCCTCCTTATCCTTGTTTCTGCATGTAATTTTAATGAAACATGCTTCATTGACTTCTACACTCAGGATTACTCCTCCATTTCTTACTGCTTTAGCATTAAATCATTGATGTGAAACGTTTTCACTTATGACTAATAGAAACAAGTTTGAATATCTACTAATGATGTACCAACCATGATCGATAAATCGATCACCTGCCATGATTTCCCAAAAACAA
The DNA here is from genome assembly GCF_047967505.1 of Dipteris shenzhenensis. Lineage (NCBI taxonomy): Eukaryota > Viridiplantae > Streptophyta > Polypodiopsida > Gleicheniales > Dipteridaceae > Dipteris > Dipteris shenzhenensis. The sequence goes on along the minus strand of NC_141611.1, from coordinate 49,002,988 downwards.
AATACAATGGTGATTAGATAATTAAATTAGAAAAAAATATTTTTATTAAGATGAGTCACAACACCTTCTTGTAAAATTTTACATTCTTCCAATAGGGAAATTTTAGGGGGCAAGGTGTTGCACTTGCAATACCTTGTGGCTATTCTTAGTGGGGCAATGCTTTTTTTTTTAAATGGAAAGGGTTATAGGGGATATATTTTTTAAATTATGCAAAGGGGTATAGGGGAGGGGTAAACATAGGGGAACTATTTTTAGGGGCAAGGTGTTGCACCTTGTTTTTTAAAAACAAATTTAAGGAAAGGGGCCATAGGGTAAGGGTATAGTGTTGTTTTTTTGAATTTTAATTAATGAAAAGTTGTTTTTTTTTAAAATTTATAGGAAGGGGGAAGGCAAGGTGTTGCACGTGCAACACCTTGCAACTATTTTTAGGGGGCAAGGTGTTGCATGTGCAACACCTTGCTTTTTTTTTTTAAATGGGGAGGCCAAATTCAAATTTTAATGTTTTCTCTAATATAGTGTTCCGCCCTCTTTCTATCCGTAAGGCAAGTATAAGCAATTTGGGTGTGGAGCAGATCTGCCCAATCTATGGTGCTGGGCTACGGTTTGTAGAGTTTGGCCAAGAAGTTCGAATTAATAACTCTATGGTGATCCAAGTATTCTACTGTGAGTAGAAACTTGATCACCCTTGCTGGCTTGATCAGCTCTGGCCATAAGATTTTGTAGAAGGGTACCCCGCCCTTGAATCTATCTCTTTCCCAATGCACCACTCCTTCTAGAGATGATATTAGTTTTGGCCCTTTTGCCCAAGTCCATTTCTTTGCCATGATGGAAAATCCCAACACAATCCTTAACATATCAATGTTACAGTGATAAGTGCGTTTGTCTCCCTGCGAGTCTATTAAAGAGAATGCATGTTGGGTGTGTAAGTGGATAAGAATTGTGTCACCAGCTCTAGGTCCAAGTAAATGGCAGATGCTCCATTAACGGCTATAGACCCATTTCTTGCAAGCATGGCACTACCTCAGGATTGTGCAATGAATTGTAGCACTGCGCTGTGTGATACATGAGTTTCACCTCATGTCCCTTAGCATTCCTATACACCGAATGTATGAACCCTCCTTGTAGCTGCATCACCAATCACATCCCAATGGTGAGATCTTCATCTTTAAGATGCTGAACTCTGTGCTTGGCTGGATCGGCTCTTTTGCTTTCATCTTCCACTTCTTGCTTGTAGGCCAATGTTCAGTTGTATTCTCCTAGAAGTCCTCTTCAAAAAAGAAGTCATCCCAACGTCTGGGCTCTGGAAGTGGCTGGTTTGGGCAATGGAGGATTCATGTAGAGAGGGGGCCATGGTGCAAGAAAAAAGAGGTAAAAGGTTGAAAATGGAGGCAAGGGGGAGTAAAGGGAGGCAACGGGAGGCAAAGGGGAGTTGTATGGCGAATGGGGATGACGTAAGAATCTTGAAGAAAATTTGCAAGAGTTTGGCCCAAATTGTGAAATCTACAGAATGGGATGGGGTTTATATAAGAGAGGGGATGTTAGCACTTTGCTGACATGAGGAAGTCAGCAATATGTTGACATGGCCATGTCAACTAAATTTTTGCCGAGATGTCAATTTTGATCATGGTTGATCCTGGAGGTTGTCAATGAGTCACCGATGCATCTGAACCTATTTGGATCCAAAACTTCTACCCTATAATGCCAATATGCAAAATTTTGATGACATCAACCCCATGTCGATGAGATTTTTGCCAAGACCCCTTTGTGCATGTTGGAAAACGTGATACTACCTGGACTGTAACTTTGATGAATCTTGATGCCATTCAGACCTTTTTGGGCACTACTGGACCCACGTCGGAGCCCAATTTCAAAATCCTATAGACACTCTATGTCAGTGAAATTTTTGCCAGAGCTCCCCGGAGCATGTATGAAACCACTGAAAGATGCCAAAATGAGGCCAAAACCATGAGATGTGCTGATGCAAATGTTTGGTCTTTCTGATGTCGATCAAGCCCAAAATCAAAATTCTTCTAACATGGGCTCTATGTTAGTGAGATTTTTGCCAGAGCACCCCGGAGCATGTCTGAAACCACCGGAAGATGTTGAAATGATGCCAAAACCATCAGATGAGCCGATGCGACTATTTTGGCCTGTTTTTGATGCCGATCCACCCTAAAATCAAAATTTTCTAACATGGGTCTATGTCAGTGAGATTTTTGCCAGAGCACCCCAAAGCATGTCTGAAACCGTCGAAAGATGCCAAAACCATAAGATGAGCTGATGTGATCGTCTTGACCTGTTTCGAATGCTGATCAACCCTAAAATAAAAATTTTGCTGACATGGGCTCTATGTCAGTGAGATTTTTCCCAAAGCACTTGGAGCATGTCTGAAATTGCAGGAAGATGCCAAAATGATGCCAAAACTATAAGAGGAGCCAATGCAACCCTTTTGAGGTCTTTCTATGCTGATAAAGCCCAAAATCAAAATTTTGCTAACATGGGCTCTATGTCAGTAAGATTTTTGCCAGAGCACCTTGGAATATGCCAAAATGATGCAAAAACCATGAGATGTGTCGATATGACCATTTTGACCCGTTTGGCAGCTGACGGGGCCTTGATGGAGCCTAGAATCAAATTTTCGTTGACATGGGAGCCATGTCAGTGTAATTTTGCAGTTCGGGCCCTGTGGAGCACCTCGAACTATAAAAAGTTTCCAAAACCTCACCTCAATGCATCAGCAACTTCTGGCCATCATTTGAGCACGAACTGAGCCTATCGGACATGATATGCAAAAATTCGCTGACATGGAGCCATGCCAGCGAAATTTTGAAGATGGGCCTCAATGAAGTGCTGGAATAGCTCAAATTGACTGTGGCGGTGCACCGGATTATGATGAGGCTAGATGGACCCTATGGATGGCAAACTGTGCATAAATCGGAGCTCTATGCAAAAATTTACTGACATAAGTCCATGTCAGTGAGATTTTGCAATATGCAAGATCTGGGGCAACTGAAGTGCTGATGTTGGTTGATGCAGCCCCCTGGGATCTATTTATGTTTATCTATCATCAAAAGCTGATGAAAAGCATGCTTTATGAGTGATAATGCAAAAATTTATTGACATGAGGCCATGTCATCGAGATTTTGCTTTTTATGCCTTTTTTGGCTTTTCAAGTGCTCAATTTTGCCCCAAGGTGCACATAGCTTCTAAATGATGGATTTATGCTTTCTGTGCACTTGATTTTGCTTTTCGGGGACTAATTTGCAGAAAGCTATTGACATGGGACCATGTCAATGAAATTTTATAGTTTAGGGACTTTGGCAATGAATTTTGTGCTAAAAATTGGTACCGTGAGTGCTTGTGACCCCCCGGTGAAGATGCAACCCTACCAAGTTGGACTGGTGACCCCCATGTGTCAATTTGAAAAATCACATTGACATGGGCTCCATGTTTGTGAGATTTTGATTTGTGGGCCCTATGGTGCTAGTCCTTGTAATTTTTTGCATGCTAGTGTCTTATGATGTCACCTATGTACCCCCTACCAAGTCTGGTGCAAAATGGAGTTGCCCAAGTGCCAATATGAAAAATCATGCTAACATGGGCTCCATGTCAGCGAGATTTTGAGTTGTGGGCCTTGCGGTGCTAATTCTTGCTTTTTTTTTCATTCCAATGTCTTATGATATGACCTAGGTACCCCCCACCAGGACTGATGCAAAATGGAGTTGCCCAAGTGCCAATATGAAAAATCACGCTGACATGGACTCCATGTCAGCGAGATTTTTAGTTGTGGGCCTTGTGGTGCCAATCCTTGCAATTGTTTGCATCCCAACATTTTATTATGTGACCTAGATGAACCTTGCCAAATCTAGTGCAAAATAGAGTTGTTTTGCAAAATATGAAAATTTAGCTGACATGGGCTCGATGTCAGCTAGATATTTTGTAAAGTGGGCCTTGTGAATATTCTTTTTGCATTTTTTTACATCACATTTTATGATGTGACCTAGATGCACCTTGCCAAATCTGGTGCAAAACAGAGTTGTTTTACAAAATCACGGTGACATGGTGAAGTCAACACTTTGCTAACAAGGCCATGTCAGCTAGATTGTGGGAAATGTCAAATTTTGATATTCTGATGGACCCATGTGATTCCCCTTAGTGCCTGGAAAGAGTAGAAACTTTCATATTTGAATTTGGAGTTGGTTTGCAAAATCACGATGACATGATGAAGTTAGCGCTTTGCTGACATGGCCATGTCAGCTAGATTTTGGGAAATGTCAGATTTTCATGTTCTAATGCACCCATGTGGTTCCCCTTAGTGCCTAAATAGCGTGGAAACTTTCAGAGCGGATTGAACCTTTCGTGCCATTTTGACCTTTCTTCTTGAATCCTGCTCTATCTCATCTTGTGAAGCAGAAATGAAATTTTGTTTGAAAGAGGGAACTTTTATAACTCAAAGAGAGCATGCGTTCAAGGTGAGAGAATTGAATCTATTGTGGCATTTTGAACTTTCTTCTTCGATCATGCTCTATATTAGCTTGTGAGGGGGAATTTTTTTCATAAAAAAGGGGGAACTTTTAAAACTCAAATAGAGTGTGTGCTCAAGGTGACGGGATTGAACTTTTTTGGCATTTAGCTAAGAATCTCAAGGAATCAAGGCATGTTCCATTTGGTGGTTTTGGTTGTTTAAGATTGGTTCCTTATTGAGATAGAGAGGGAGTAGAGGGGAAAATTGAATTTTTTTTTTGAAAGAGGGAACTTTTAAAATTCCAAAATAGAGTGTGCTCTCAAGGTGAGAGGATTGAACTTTTTTGGCATTTTGACTTTCTTTCTTGAATCATGCTTTATTTTGTGAGTGGAGAAGAGTGTAGAATGAGGAGAGAGAACTATTTATAAGGTCCCAAATAAAAATACAAAATCCTAACCCTAATCCATGGATCTATAAGGCTCTCTCTTCAACGTGAAGATCGAAGTCTCTCAAGTGTAAAGTTTTGGCAACCAAGACAATTAATTTCTCCATCCCATCCTCCCTCCATCACCCATCACCCATGCTCCCTCATATGCCCCCCCTCCCTTCCATCGCCCCTCCCTTATATGCCTCCCCTCCCTCCTCCATCACCCCTTCAATTCCCACTCCATCATCCCTCCAATGCCCCCGGGGGGTTCACCTAGAAATGTGTAAGTATACCACATGGGTTCAAATGGAGGGCTTTTATAATTAAAAAATTTATGGTGAATTTACAACAATATATTTAAATATGGGGGTTTTAAATTAAATTTTGAAAAAATCCATAGTTTAGATAGAAAAAGGGGTCTTTTTATCAATACAAAATTTATAGATAAGGGGTTTTTAAAACACCCCTTGAACGCACATCGTATCTAAGGTTTCCTAATAGTGCACCCCTTAGGCCAATGCCCCTCCATACTCCATCTCTCCTCCATCGTCCCTCCATCCCCAGTCTCCTCCATCGCCCATCCATTGCTACTCCATCGTCAATCCTCCTTACATCCTTTGACTGATGATTACCCCATCCTTGCCTACCTTGATAGCTGTTGTTGTTTTTAAATAGTGGTGGGATGAGATTGAGCTTACACTCAATCACAAGAGATTGAGTGCATGCTCAATATCATTTCACATGTGTTGAAATGCATGTGTTTTTTTTAAAGTGATGTGGAAGGAGATTGAGCATGTGCTCAATCTCATTTCCCCAAAAGCCATGGTTAAAAAAAAAAGGTGGTATATCATGTTTTTGTTTTTAATGTATGGAATAAGATTGAGCTCAATCTCAAAAAATAATGATAATAAATTCTGTGAAATTTTATTATTTTTGACATTATCTCTTTCTGATCTTTCTCAACTTGTGCGGGGAAAATGATAATTTTTTTGAAAAAATCACCACTACCATAACTTGGCCCAGGGGATGCATCCTCTGGTTCTCCCTTATTACTTGTAGCCATCTCTCTGCAAGAGGAAGCTTTCCAATTTTGCATTCCATTCTTGACCATTGATGATTTCGCTCACTCCATTCATCAAGAACTACTTGGGTGATGTTGAAATCTAAATATCCCTCCATAGGCACGTGTTCATATTGCTTACTTTCGATCATGCTGTACACATCATTAGCTACATTGAGTTGTAGCAAGTAAGGCATCAACTTTTCTATTACAATGTTATCTTCCTTGTATTCTACATTACATTTGATGGAGGACTCAAGCTAGCCTTGTATGGAGAGCTATGGAGAGCCATCAATAAGTATTGTCCTTCTACCATCACCTTTGATATTTTGGCTAAGGGTTTGAGCATTGCCTCAACACCAACTTTGTCAAAACTATTTACTCTCCTCTTGCTTCAAGTGTAGCATCCCTGCTGAGCCCATATCACAAAGAAAGGGAGGCTCTTGTCTGCATATATTTGTAGCTTTTCTACCATCTCAAGGACACTATGATCCATTGATGTTGACCAAATACCTACATTGAAACTTTCTACAAAGATCCTTAATGGATCTAGTTTTAATAACCATATAAATACTGTGGCCTTACATAATAGAGGGGTGTATTTATGACTTGAACAAGCAACAAGCCAATAGCAAGCTATTGAACTGTAATATCATAGCGAGCCTTGGCTTTATCCAAAGATGTTGGATTTGGATGTAGATCCAGATTGACCTCAGTTTCTAGTGGTGGACTCCTTCAAACGGCTTGGTGCCATGTTTTCAAGTATGTTTGTAGCAACAATAAGATTATTTGTTCTAGTTTCCTCCAAATCCTTATGTGCATCCAATCAAATTTCAAGTGTCATGCTTTTTCTAAAAATGTATGATTAATGCTTGTGGGTGTCCCAATCATGGTATGTTTTCTTCCACACTTGTTGTCTCCATCTCCTTCCATGCGTCATTGGTCCCTATGATGTGGAATACCAAAAACATTTCGTCAAATGCACTTTCTTGAAATAAAATCCCAATATGTATGCCATCCTCCATATGAGGTTAAGGAGAACTATATGAGGCTATCTAGGTAATGTCTAGTGCCATTCATAGAGATTATTGGAAAAGAACTAATGATATTGTATGTAAACCCATATGAGGTTATCTAAGTAATGTCTAGAGTGCCATTCATAGGGATTATTGGAAAAGAACTAATGATATTCTATGTAACCCCATTGGGGATTAGTATGACTAGTGGCATTTTCCATAATGAGAGGATGATACTAATGTATTAACCACATGGGGATAATGATACCTTCATTATAGTTCCAACATGTAGTGGCATTCTCCCTATGGGGTTGTGTAGAATAGCACCAGTGGCATTCTCCCTATGACGTTAATGAGAATGGCACTAGTGCCATTCTCCCTATGAGGTTAAGGAGATTTGTATGAAGCACTCTTGGGGGGTGGGATGGGGTTTTGCTCATATATATGTGTAAGTGTAGCATGTGGGTCCAACAGGAGTTTTTTGAATCCCATTTTAACACATTTTTCACATACATAAGGGTATCATTAAAGGGATAATTCATAGATTGAATATAACAAGGGTTTGTTTTATTCATAATAAATTGGCACAAAAGGGGCTTTACAAATAGGCCTCATGATACAAATAGGCTAGCTATAAGTCACATTCCCAATCTGCAATTGATGTAATACATGGGAGATTTTCAAGTTCATGTGGTGGTACAAGAGGCAAGGGACCAATGACCTCACCATCTACATATGGATTAGGTACCGGCAATTGTAACAATTCAATAGTTGCTTGGACTCTCTTTTGAGATGCTGGCCCAAATCTAAATTAGTGGATTGTTTGATGCCAAATCTAAACAATGGACTTGACATCTCTGGCTTGTTGATTTATTATTACCAATACAACCACTCCTCATAGAAACACCAATGCATGCCTTGACATAGCTCCTTTGGTTAAGCAGTCAACAATATATTGATATTCCCTACAAAAGTACATGATGCAATCTTTGATGATATTTCCTTTGCATTTTTCTTTTGCATCCCCCATATCTTGACCCCAAGCATCTCAAAATATAGTATAAGACTTGAATAATTCCAACACGTTCTCATATCCTACCAAGCCACCCTCTATGCTCATAAATGTTAGGATGCAGAAGGTCTCCATAGAGGAAATCTCATTTGGATGGATGACCCCCACAAACATTTAAATCCAAAATGAACCCTCAATTGACCATATCCCACACATTCAATAAGAATGCCAATATAAACTATGATGGAGATATTATGGTCTACATCACACCCCTAATCCACTTCCAACTGCATCCTTATCCTACAAAGTCATCACCCTCTATGCTTGCGAATGTTAGGATGTAAAAGGTATTCATAGGGAAATATCATCTGGATGGATGACACACACAAACATTTGATTCCAAAATAAGCCCTCATTCAAGAAGGATAAAAAATATCAACTTTGATGGAGATAGTGTGGTCTACATCACATCCTTGTCAAATTGCCAACTGCATCCTTATTACATTACACCTCTTTGGTAGAACTTTGTGTAGTGTCTAGTGCACACCTAATCTAAATGGACGTGGATCTCTGAAACGACGTGTTAAGAATCTATCACCTTCAAGCTTCCATCTCCATCTTTACCAAAGAGACTGTACATGGAAAATAAGACTCTGAGCTATAGGTGCCTTCTTCTACAATTATTATCCATTAACACATTGTGGGGAGTTTGGTGTTGCCTTGCCAACCTGTAGCTTGTCTTTGAGTGATGTCTCACAGTTCATCCATGCAAGAATTGATAGACTTGGATGCCAATGTATAAATAGCTTGCAAGGTCATCCCACCATTGATATGTTTGCGACGGGTGTCAAAAGTTAAACACTTTGATTGACCTTTCATAGATGTCAGATGCCTCATAAGTTAGCATATGGGTGTACTTGGTGGTGAAGATGGATCGCATGGATACAAATTATTTTTTTAAAAAATCATATTAGATTAATCAAGACATGTAATAGCCAAGTTCAACTCCATTCTCCCTAGACTAATAAGAGCTTTTGGAGATGCCATTCTCCACAACCTCATATGAGGCCATGGAGAATGGCACTAGTGCCGTTTTCACTATGAGGTTGTGCAGAATGGAACTAGTGCCATAATCCATACGAAGTGAGAAATCATACTCTAAATAGAACATGGAAAACATAAGTGAAAACTTTAGCATGACAATAGAAGGTAGAATTTATTACTCACATCCATGTTTTGGTGATCTTTACATCCTTTTACAATGCCATGAATTGGTTTCTTTGGTCTTCCAAATGCAACCCATTGTGTCCTTAGATGTTGCAAGATGTCAATATATGGATGATTCTTTAAAATAGTTTGAGCCTCCATGTTAGCCATTGGTGATATTTTGCAACTTGCATCTTTACGGGCATTGCCCACAATGTGTGCCTTCCTCCTTGCATAAAACACTCTTTGTGCAAATGTATTTCACAATGCTAAACCAATGATAAGATTTGTTACGTATTATTTCCAACAAGAATCAAACTCTCATAACTTATCGGCCGATACCTCTTCCTCTACATTTGTTACGTATTCTTTCCAAAAAGAATCCAACTCCCATAACTTGTCAGCTGATACCTCTTCCCTCTGCATATGAGTATTTGTGCCTTTGTGGAATGGCATGAGATAGGCACATGTAGCTTTTATAACATCATGGAAAAGATTTTCACCAAGCCATTTCTGGAACTAGTAGTTAGGGTTATGACCACATAATGAATTGGTGTTCTATAGCAAGGAATGATGACCTCATACTCAATTATGAATGGAAAGCATCTACATACTCTAGCATGATATAAATTTGTTCCTCAATGGATGTTGGGATGATATCAGTGTCCTTCTTTTGTAAATTTATTTGAATTTTTTTTAAATTCGATACTATGAGATGGTTCCTTGTATATTACATCATTAGGGGAGGTTTGGGAAAAAAACAGTCCCTTTAAGAATGTTGATTAGGGAGATAATCCATTTTGATTAAGTTGGTAGGCAAATTTTGACTAGTGTACTTTTTTAGAATATTTTATCGCACTAAAATCCAAGAAGATCTTACCAACTAGGACTCCCTCCAAAATTTGAGCTAGAATCTCCTCTCTCTTCCCCCTCTCCTCCCTCATCTCTCCATTCCACCGCCCTCTCTCCTCCTCCTCCCCACCACCCACTTCCTCCTCCTCCACCACCACCACCACCACCTCATCCTCCTCCTCCTCCTCCTTCCCCTCCTCCTCCTCCACCACCACCACCACCCACCTCCTACCCTTCCCTCTACCTCCTCCCTCCCCGGCCACCTCCTACCCTCCCCTTGACCTCAATCCCCCAACTCCTCCTACCCTCCCCCCCACCTCCACATCCTCCTCCAACCCTCCCTTACACCCCTACCTCATCCTCCCTTTCCTAGCCCCTCCTATCCATCTTCCCCTCCTCCCACTACCTCTCCCATCATCCTCATTTCCCCCTTCCTACCAGCATTCTGCTCCCTTTATCCCATCCACTACCAAAATTTGCATCATGTCCCCTCCTCCATTTTAACCCCCTTCTTCCAAAGTTTCAAATTCTCTCATCCATTCCTTCTTTCTTTCCATTCTTAGGGGTACGTAGAATATGTGTGCTCTAAGTTTTTCATTTCATATGCTTCTCTTGATTATGTGTGTGTAAGGAAAAAGGTAATGTGTGTGATTTAAGATTTGGACTTTATATGCCTCGCTTGACTCTATGTGTTTGTCGGGTGAGGTGAAGCTTATAAAGGTTAGCTAGTGCCAGGTGGTGACTCGATTGGAGAATTTTAAGGGGCAGTTTGGAGGAAAATACTTGCAAGGATAGGAAACGACTATGCAATGAACTCTTGTGTTGGTTTCTCAATATTTAGTAGGCTCTATTTTTTTAATTGGAAAATAGTCAAGTGCACATTTTGTTAACTTCTACACAAGTAACATGTGTTTTCAACTCTATGCAATTGGTGACATGGTGTCTTTGTTGAATCTCAATATGTTCTCTCCTTTGATTGAATTGATGACTCATTGTAAGCTTGTAGATCTTCTCCTATTCAATCATAGGTCCTTGGCTATACTTAGATCAATTAAGTTTTTGCAAAATGATATGCTAATCTAGCTATCTTTGGTTTCGCTTCATGCTTGCTACATCAATTCTATTTGGAAACCTAAAGAAGTCAGTATGATTAATGGGGTGTAGTAGCAGGCCATAGTGGTGAAGTTTGTTGATCAAAACTCTCAATGATGCAATCACCAACAAGTCAACTTATATAATTTGTTTTGCTTGCACGAATTATCTGATGAGGATGCTTAGATATAATGATTGAATTAACTGGACCATATTTGGATGTACTTTGTCTATTGGTTTCTTTTGAATATAATAGTATTCCTTTTTGTGAAAATGCTAGTGATCGAAGTTCCTTAAATCGTACTTGATATTTCTCAATTTTTAATGTGATTGTATAAATAGATAAATGTTCGACTACATGTGAGAGGTCTAGAGCACTTGGAAAAGGACCCACCTAGTGTGTATTCATTGAGTGAGGAAATCACTTAATTGTTGCATGCATTATTTTGTGTGACGAGTTCTGAGGGTCTGTAGGAGAATGATTGAGTTCTAAATAAACAATGAACATTCACTAACCATTGTTTCATCTAGTAATTGCCTTGATTTCTTGACTAAAAGACATATGCTTGAAAGGAAATGACTAATTTTGAAAAGATTGTCCAATGATTTGATTGTTGGGTCAGTTGGTACATTAAAAGTTCCACTTTGACAACCCCAAAATGTTCAAGTGGGTGGGGTCACGACAACATATATGACTGCATGGACCTCAACACAAGATCCAGTTGCATGGAGTGGTACCAAAATGTATAACAAAAGTTCATGCACAATCTGCCTCCCTGGCCCTAACGTCCACTCTTTCCTCCTTGTGTATTTTCCTCATACAAAAACACCAATTAATGTGAAAGAAAAGGAACATGCAGGTTCCAACAATGGAATCCTTAGTTGTAATCAAGAAAAAACACCAATCAATGTGAAAAAACAGCAACACGAAAATTACAACATCAAGGAAAGAATGGAATCCTTATTTATGATCAAGCAACAAGAATCAAACTCTCATAACTTATCGGCCGATACCTCTTCCCTCTACATTTGTTACATATTCTTTCAAAAAAGAATCCAACTCCCATAACTTGTCAGCTGATACCTCTTCCCTTTGCATATGAGTATTTGTGCCTTTGTGGAATGGCATGAGATAGGCACATGTAGCTTTTATAACATCATGGAAAAGATTTTCACCAAGCCATTTCTGGAACTAGTAGTTAGGGTTATGACCACATAATGAATTGGTGTTCTATAGCAAGGAATGATGACCTCATACTCAATTATGAATGAAAAGCATCTACATACTCTAGCATGATATGAATTTGTTCCTCAATGGATGTTGGGATGATATCAGTGTCCTTCTTTTGTAAATTTATTTGAATTTCTTTTAAATTCGATACTATGAGATGGTTCCTTGTATATTACATCATTAGGGGAGGTTTGGGAAAAAAACAATCCCTTTAAGAATGTTGATTAGGGAGATCATCCATTTTGATTAAGTTGGTAGGCAAAGTTTGACTAGTGTACTTTTTTAGAATATTTTATCGCACTAAAATCCAAGAAGATCTTACCAACTAGGACTCCCTCCAAAATTTGAGTTAGAATCTCCTCTCTCTTCCCCCTCTCCTCCCTCATGTCTCCATTCCACCACCCTCTCTCCTCTTCCTCCCCACCACCCACTTCCTCCTCCTCCTCCACCACCACCACCACCACCACCTCCTCCTCCTCCTCTGCCTCCTCCTCCTCCACCACCACCAACACCACCACCACCCACCTCCTACCCTTCCCTCTACCTCCTCTTTCCCCAGTCACCTCCTACCCTCCCCTTGACCTCACTCCCCCAACTCCTCCTACCCTCCCCCCCCTGCACATCCTCCTCCAACCCTCCCTTACACCCCTACCTCATCCTCCCTTTCCTAGACCCTCCTATCCATCTTCCACTCCTCCCACTACCTCTCCCATCATCCTAATATCCACTTTCCTACCAGCATTCTGCTCCCTTTATCCCATCCACTACCAAAATTTGCATCATGTCCCCTCCTCCATTTTAACCCCCTTCTTCCAAAGTTTCAAATTCTCTCATCCATTCCTTCTTTCTTTCCATTCTTAGGTGTACGTAGAATATGTGTGCTCTAAGTTTTTCATTTCATATGCTTCTCTTGATTATGTGTGTGTGCGGAAAAAGGTAATGTGTGTGATTTAAGATTTGGACTTTATATGCTTCGCTTGACTCTATGTGTTTGTGGGGTAAGGTGAAGCTTATAAAGGTTAGCTACTGCCAGGTGGTGACTCGATTGGAGACATCACGTCATGACAGCTGGACCTCTATGCGATCCTCATTCAGAGGAGTGGACATTCTGCTATGTGGAGATCTATGCTAGGCTCACCTAACAAAAGATTCATGAATATTCATGGAGCAATTAACAAACACATCATTGATTACAACTTTCTGGAAAGACAATGTTTTACTCTTCAGAATTCACAAAACCAATGGGACAAACAAACCTCCAATGCTTAGAAGTTCTTAATAGAATAAGGTGTGGACATCATACAATGGATGACATATCCTACATTAACAATAACTTCCTAAGGCAACCTTTGCAGAAAGAAAACATTCCTCACCTATTCTATACTAACGCTGCAAAATACATTCACAACAAAGAAGTGTATTTACTCAAACGAACTCCATATATTTTAGAAGCCATTAACAAAAGACACAAAACATGCAGCAAAACTAAAATAGTGCCATCAACTCCTAAGACCACAGCAGGATTGCACAAAACACTACATCTGAAGCCAAAAATGATAGTCGAAATTTGCTCTAGAAATTTGGACATATCTGATGGTATGGTAAATGGTGCCGATGGCATATTCAAAGATTCAAGCACAACAAATGAACCACATGTTGTTTGGATACTATTCAATGATGACATTATAGGCAAGAAAGCACGCTTCATTAACTGATCACTGTACACAAATGACATCCCATGTACATCTATACATCAAATAACAAGAGAATTCCAACCTGGGAAAAACAACTTCAATTCCATAACTTGACAATAATTTCCTATACAGCCAGTAGCAGTAAGAACAATCCATTGATCCCAAGGACTCTCCATGGATCCACTAGCTTTTGATCCATCTTTTATCAAATCACATGGCCTAACATACACTACCCTCTCACGTATATGAAACCATGAACACCTTCTCTTGTTACATCCGATTCAACCAAAACATTCTAAAAGAAATATATCGACTAAGAACTGAAAGAAAATGGATTACACAACAACAAAACCTCTCATCAAATGATAACATTCACCTGACAATCCAATCTCTCAACACACGTGCCCTACAATCTCATATCCTAGACATACTACATGACAATAGTCTACTAGGGGCAACAATCATTTTCCTTCAAGAGTTACATTACAAAAAAACAACATTGACTCTACCCTCATTCACATGCATTTTAAAACTGATGGTGTGGGAATAGCTACATGTTTCAAAAGAGACATCCAATTGTCGAGCCACCATTACGTCCAAAAATATGGAAGCCAGTGCTTGCTGACAAATTTCAAGACAAACAAATCTCAAACCTTCGCAATAGTAGGTGTCTACAAGTCCCCTACCGAAAAAGTGACAATGCTCTTGGCTGCCCTTACTCAAATCTTGTAGCAAATAAAAGAAGGAACATCAACAACAATCATTGGAGATTTCAATATCAACTACGACAAAACGAAAAGTGTAAACAAACCATTAACAAAGTTCATGGAACAACACAATTTCACACAATTAATTGAACAATCAACAACGGCTTGACCATTGACAACATTTAGGCTAACAACAATAAAGATCACGCTTCCTTTGGAACAAACTTCATTTACTAGTCTGACCACTCCCTTCTTTACACAAAAATAAATATAAGTCCAGGGAAGGCCTCCTGAATGTAATTCACTTTGTTATAGACTCTAGAGGCACACCAACAAGGAGAAAGTGTTTTTTTTAAAACTGATTTGATGCCGTCCATTTGAGCAAAGACCACAGTCTTTGCATACTGATAACTTTTTAAGAGCATGGCTCACTCTTCCACAAGAATGTTTATGGCACTCTTTTTGGCCATCCCTATCTCGCATGCAACACCATCAAACCCTAGCTTTCTTGCACATTCCTTCGCTACATCACTCCTAATAATGCCCACTGACTAAGGACATATCATGCCCACATTCCTCTCCATTCACAAGCAAATGAGGGTCCAACTCATCGACATTGTTGTTTCCCAACATCTAGCTCTAGGTTCTACATTATGCCTAGGTCCTTGGAGTGGTGGAACCACTCCATTCATTACCTTCACATGTGGAGACATGAGATCTTTTGTCTTCCTTTCATTTATTGCAAGACCTTGCTCCTAGTCCATAAAATCAAGCATACCTACATCACTTGCTTCCATTAGTGCCATGTTATCTCTATTGAGAAGTACGTTGTCATGGAATTGCTTTGTTTTGCAAGTAGGACACATGCTGTGGAGTTTAGTGACCACTTTGGGCTAAGTAAACTAGGATCAATTGTTGCAACTCTCATTGCACATTAATCTCAGTTCATTACAAGGCCTAACATGTAACGCCATTGCTCATGCCAAGAAAGGGTTCTAAGGCTTCTCGAATGGTTGTGATGTTATTGACATCACACCTGGGAAGATGGATTGCCCTTATACAAAAGTCATGAGCCAATTATAACTATAGTATGATGCACTCCATGTGTCTTCAATCCATTGTTGATAGTGATATGCAATTTCTCATTGTGCCTAGTTCTTGCAATGACCATAAGAACTCTTTTCTTCAATCACACCATTGAGCAAGAAACCTTTTTAAGTTTGTTAAAGGGGATTTTCACATTCATGAGTACATTGCTCGGGGGGTTCACCTTAAAAAAATTTGATGTACCATGTGCATTCAAAAGGGGGGATATTTTAATTCATCTTTTGGAGAAATTTTAACAGGTTTACAACAACAGGATGGGCTTTTCAATTTAGCTTTAGAAAACAATATGTTAGTTCATAGGGGTGATTTTATTTGGGAAAAAAATTTTAGTTGAGGGGTTTTTTAAATATCCCTTGAACACACGTGATTGTCACGTACCTCAATGCAGGGATGCGCATGTGTGTAGTTTGATGCATAAATTGAGAAACATTGGCCCTCCAAACGGCGTGGAAGGAATGCCCACGTGAGTGTACTTTTGCTATTGACCACTCTACCATGCTCATGCAATCCACAAAACCACATATGAATGCCTAATGGCTCATGCACACATTCCATGGATACGAGAGGTCACAACCTCTCATGCCTCTTGGGATCCATCCCTTGGGCATACCCCATTATTCTACCCTTAGCCTATGACACTTTTATGCCTACCATTTATTAATGCACCCATGCGTTCCCACCCATTCCTATCCTAGGACCTACATGTGTGAGTGCACCATTTATATTAATTAATTAACATATCCAATACATTATCCAGTTTTTGGGGGCCCCCAACACTAGGCCACCCTTGACTTGTCCAAGGGGAAAAGAGAAGGGGCCATATATGTAGGTAGCCAAGCCTTGGAAAGGGCCACCCCCATACACGAGCGAGTCATCCTACTATAGCAAGCCCAACCACCATCTAGGGTTGGGCCTCCTCACTTCTAGGCAATCTCTAAATGCCCTCTTGCTTGGGACATAGATGTCCTCATCTACTAGGTATTCTTCTTTCTCTTCATGGTCTTTAGCACTCATTGGGTTGCTGTATAAACTTCCATACAACAACTTTAATCTTTCATCTTCATATTTGGTACTCCTGCCAAACAAATGCAACATTAATAAGTTCCTTTGAAGCCAATTTTCAAATAAATTAATAAGAAAGACATAGTACTTATCTTTCACGTTGTGTTGACCATATACTCCTTTTCTTTGGACATTCCTACAAATACTAATTCAACTTTATCTATTAGGGTTAGTAGGAATCCATTTTTGTCCTACTTTTCCTTTCCAATAAGATACCATTTCCTAATCTATCTCTCTCATATGCATGCAAATTTTGTCCTACTTTTCCTTTCCAATAGGATACCATTTCCTAATCTATCTCTCTGATATGCATGCATTGGTCCAAGTTCGAAGTGACCAGTTTGGAACCATTAGTTTTAGGTTGATCAGACCCAAAAGTTACAAGATAGGCCTCACTTAAAAAATCAAGATCACCAGATCTTGCTTGAGTACTCATTCTAGACCACCAGGTCTAATTGTGGATCCGCCCATAGTCATGTGTCCATGACTTACCAATTACTTGAAATCTCTCGAAGGTCACCAGACCTTACTAAGTGCTCACATATCCACCATCTATGACCATGTATAGCACCCTCTTGCTTTGGAAGAGTCCAAGCACTACCTTGGCTCATCAACCCAACCTAAGAGAATGACTTAACCATCTCTAGTACTCCAACTTCAAGACTCTTGGCACCATGGATGCTTTCCAAGCCCAGCTTGCCAATGTGTCTATATGATACCAATGTGTACATTTCCAAGGTAATAATTGTGCATGTGCTCAATTCTTGAGTTTTATTTCTAGTGTATGATCCTACATGCAAATGCATTTATTACTTCATTAGCCTACATGCAAATGCATTATTAATTCATTATCCTAAATGCTCATCTTAAGTTTAAGTAGATCAATCCTTTGACCCTTGTCACCATCACGCAATTGTGTATTCCGGTCTTCTCTAGATGACGAGTCACTTTTGTAGCCTTCATTCGAGTGTCCTCCAACTACTCCAAGTTCGTTTACCATCTTCATAACCTATTCAGGTTGATACATCACTTGTTATGTCCATTGTTCATAGAATTTTACCATCAGGTTTCCACCACTACTACCAATCTTTCCTTTCTAAGTGTCTTGCTTTCACAATTCTAATCTTTGTTGATTATTTGATCCAAAGTTGCCTCCCTATCAAGCTATCATAATCTAACCCCACATTGGACATCTCATTGTCCTTGAAACTAAAAACTAATCTCGTCTTATGTTCGTCTCTTTTTGTTTTTGTTTTTTAAAATTTTTTTAAAAGTATTTTGTAGTGTTTCTTTCCCTTTTTAATTATGAAGCGACCATGCTTCTTCCATGTTACTTCCTTATTAGTGTCCTCCCTTCTCTATTAAATTTGTTTCTCTCTCATTAATTTTTTTTTTCTTTCTAATAAACCTTTTCCTTTTGTTTCTCAATGATCTCCCTTTTTTTTTTAATGTTTTCTTTTATTTTAAGCTCTAGAGTGATAAATAAGGAAAGGGAGGAAGAAAGGAGTACCTAGACAAAGGAAGGGAACTAAGGAAAGGGGTAACTAACTAATGAAATACGAGGGGAGAGGGGTTTGAAATGAAAGGGAGGGACAAATGGCCTTAAATACCGACGGCGGCTGGACGGGGCAAAGGGCACAGGTGGTTGGCTGACGGTGGTGGCTGGTGGCTGCAAGTCGCAGAATTCAGAGGTAGTGCCGTGCATGTTTCACAATTTGTTGCGCCAATTGCAGCACGCACCACCCAGTACACAGGGTCGAATGCAGAGGTGACTAAGGGGGCTGACGTGGCTAAGGTGACGCATGGGACCGGACTCCAAGTCAATGGCGGTCGCACGACTTTTGGCACAGACTAAGTCAGAGGCCACATTACAAGCCTACAAGGCTCACCCCCTTGTTACAAAAAACTGATTGCCTCCCCCTCCCCAATTAAAGAGGGGAGATAGACTGGGGTTGAACGCCCTCGTATGTTGGGTGGCACAACTCTCAATGCACATGTCGATGCGCCATGCGGCAAAGCACGACGGGGGATTGCATGACGACGAGGAGGAGCTTCGTAATAAATTCTTCCTTTTACAAGCCCCTCCCTAATTAAGAGGTGTGTGACGCCTCCCTCCTTTACCCCCAGTTCCCCTATTAATAAAAAATCAGAGTCCGATGTCGCCCCCCCCTTTTCTAAACATCAATATGTGCGAGATTCTTGTTTCTTTATTGTAAAAAATTTGACTTTGAGAGAGAGAGAAAGGAAATGCTCCCAAGTGATTTCTTGATTCTTGTTCTCTCTTTGTGTCCTCGACGATGTCATGCTGATGTCGGCATGGTACAACATGGTAGCTCCACACAGTTAGAGAATCACTGCTCTGATACCACTTGTCACGTACCTCAATGCAGGGATGCGTATGTGTTCTCAAAGATCGTAGGCTTTCGCCCCATTTTGCAGGTCCATTCAAAGTTCTAAAGAGGGTGGGAACGCTTACCTACTAGCTCACCTACCAGCTAGACCTTCTTGCACATATCAAAGGTCCTCAAATTTTTCATGTTATTTTGTTGAAAACTTATGTCGCTAATCCTTTACACATTTTGTAGGACAACTCGAGAATCAAGGAGGATGTGAGTTTAAAGGTGGAACCCGAGATGATTCTAGATAAAAAGACACGCCAACTCAGAAACATAAATATAGTAGAAGTATTAGTAAAATCGGATGTCTACCCCATCGATGATACGTCATGAGTTGACTTGGATGCCTTAGTTGCGGAATTCCCGTCCTTAAAATTTTGAGGGCAGAATTTTTTTAATGAGGGGAGAATGTGACGTTACATTTTTATATATGCAAATTTTGGAACTGCATGTTGTAGAAATTTGTCAGAATGGCTCGATTTTATGTTTGGAACATTTTGGAAAAGTTTTATGTTGCACAGGAAAAGTTCGAAATGAACATTTTTGAGTCGAGCATGTTTTTGCAGTTGAGTTTTCAGTACTTTAAAGGATGATTTTGGAAAAACTTTACAAGTCGAAGTTGATTTTCTGTGATTGCAGATTTCGGGTACTTCAAAAAAACAAAAAAAAGAACACAAATCAAGATGTAATGCGATGTGGAAGGCAAGGCACGTGGATTGAGATGGCCGCTCAGATTAGATCGCCAGATTTGGAAGAGTTGGCCGTTTTTGGAATGTGCGCACTTTTCAAGGCATGACGAAGCTTCAGGACGATTTCGAACTGGAAACGAAGTTCATAAGCCTGCACGAGATCCAAGACACTAGACCAGAGTGAGATTCCAAATCAAAATTCATGTATCTTTCTCCCTCGGGAGTGCGATCATGAGTGAGAGTGCGATCATCAGATTGCGAGTGAGATCTGCTCGGGGGAGGTCGGGAGGTTGAGCTCTGATTATGGAATGTGCTGCTCGAAAGCTGCTGTAAAGGATTTCTCTGTTCAATAAAGAAGGCTTCTGTGGTTTCGTGTTAATAGTGCCTCGAATTCTGATTTCGTTTTTCTGTATTACGCATCGCGTGACACATGGTGCATCAACGATAGTGTATAAAACATGAATGCCATTCAAGCCATGGTGACCATGTAGAGCAATTTCTCTCACCATCCGTTTGAGGATGAAAAGCAGTGCTCATTTTCAATTCAGTTCCTATTACTTTAAACGTGGCCTGCCCGAAGTTAGAAGAACTTCGAATCCCTATAAGAAACAATGCTTCTTGTCATACCATGCAATCGGAAAATCTCTTTCACAAATAATTCAGCAACTTCCAGAGCACCATTAGGATAAAAATGAGCCATTTTAGTAAGACGATCAACAACCACAAAAATCATGTCCTATTCCGCCTTGGTAATTTAATAATAAAATCCATTGAAATTGATTGCCATTTTCTAAGACGGATATCTAATGGTTGCATGAGTCCATGTGTTTTTAGTCGTTCAACTTCTACTTGTTGATAATGCAAGCATTTTTTAACATAGCGTTTCACATCATGTTTCAGATTAGGCCAAAAATAAGACTTTCGAACTTCCATGTATGTCTTATTGTATCCACAATGTTCGGAAAAAGGAGCATTATGACAATCATGTAATATGCAAGACTTAAAAGGAGATTCTTTTGGTAAACAAAGCCTATCATTAAAATACAGATTGCCATTTACTAAATGATACTTCCCATCCTCTTTGTTCATAACATTCTTCTTTACCTTTTCTAGAATGGGCATGTAAAAGGGATATTTTTCAATTTCAGATTTTATTTTAGCCTTAAGATCTGAATGGAAAACAATCAAAGAATTCACATAAAGTCTATTACATGATGCAATTCTTGAGTTTATTTCATCCACAGTCAAAGTATTAGCATTTAAAACATCATAAGACAAAGCATGAGCAATCAAACCATCATCATCAATCAAAGAAACATCAGTCAAAGCAGTCTCTATCAGTTGTCGAATTAAAGCATCAGCCACTTTATTTTCTTTCCCTTCAATGTACTTAATCTCAAAATCATACTTAGCAAGCAATTCCATCCCTGGTCCATCAGGGGAGATTTGGACTTAAAAAGGGCCTCATAATGAATGGATTAGGAAAATGGATTAAGGGCTTAAGAAAGCCCACTAAAGTCCAAAAGAAGTCCAAAAAGTCAAAAAAGTGACACTCTCTCTCTTCACTCAAGAGGATTCTCTCTCTCCAAAAAGTACACTTTCTCTCTCCCTCTCTTCCTTTGGAGGGACCCCCTCTTCTCTCCCCTCTTCTTTCACTAGGGGGCCCCCTTCCCCCAAAATTTTCAAGCATTCCCCTACACACTCACTTCATTTTCCATCCCCTGATTCTATCACACTTCCCTACACCATTCGTATGCATCCCATTCATTTCCCTTTCCCTAAATGCATCTTCTTCACTCCTCACTGAAAAACTTAGAGCACACATATTCTACCTACACCTCAGAATGGAAGAAGAAATGGATGAGAGAATTTGAAACTTTGGAAGAAGGGGGTTAAAATGGAGGAGGGGACATGATGCAAATTTTGGTACTGGATGGGATAAAGAGAGTAGAATGCTGGTAGGAAGGGGGAAATGAGGATGATGGGAGAGGTAGTGTAGGAGGGGAAGATGGGTAGGAGGGGCTAGGAAAGGGAGGATGAGGTAGGTGTAAGGGAGGGTAGGAGGAGGATGTGGAGATGGGGGGAGGTAGGAGGAGGTGGGGGAGTGAGGTGGAGGGGAGGGTAGGAGGTGGCAAGGGAGGGAGGAGGTAGAGGGAAGGGTAGGAGGAGGAGAAGGTGGTGGTAACATCAGCGAAAAAATGACCTCCTATCGAAGATTCCCGAGTGGGCTTCTTCAAGCAGATCGATGTATTCATGTTCGCACATGCATCTTCGTAGTATCATGCCATCCTTGCCCATGCGGTATAGTTGACCTGGTGATGTGTCCTTAATGAGTTTGCGGGCTCTATCCTTCTTTAGGGCCTGGCCTAAGGGTAATCCATTGGCCAAGTAGTGGCGGATTTCGGCGGCCGATTTAGGAATAATGTCGCGGAAGAAAAGAAGCATCTGGGAGATCATCTTCTACTCCCGTTGGAGCCTCACCATTCCGGATTCTTGATAAGTGGTCGACCAGGACATGGGTTTTGCCTTTATGTACAGCAACTATGAAGTCAAATTCTAGCAATCAGCATCCACCTAGTGATGGGTCCCGTCATGCAGGGTTTGTCGACCAAGTATAGCAATGCTTGACGGTCCACGAAGAAGACAAACTTGTTAGCCAACAAGTAGTGCCTAAACTTCTTTACTGCATAGACCATGGCGAGACCTTCCCTCTCGGTGGTAGTGTAGTTAACCTTGGCCTCGTTCAATTGGCGACTCGCAAAGTATACCAGGTTAACAAAATTATGCTCCCCGGGTTGGTCTAACACACATCCGATGCCAAAGTTAGAGGCATCGATATGGACATGGAATATTAAATTCTAGTCGAGTGACCTCAACACTAGTGCGGCGGCTAGAGCTAGTTTGAGTGTTTCAAGGATGTTTGGCATTCCTCGGTCCACTCAAAGTATACTAATTGTTTGTATAATGGATGGGATATGTTCGCTAAGAACAAGATGAATCTCCGATAATAGCCCGTGTGGCTAGTAAATCGTTGGACTCCCTTGGCATCGGTGGAAGGCGGTAATTCCAAGATGAGTTTCATTTTATTATGGTCTGTATAGATTCCATTCTGGGACACTATGTGGCCTGAGATGACACCATATTTGACCCAAAACTTGCACTTAAGGGGGTTGAGGGATATGCATTATAAGCGGCACTTCTCGAGGACAACGAGCCTGAGGTACTTCAGGTGGTCATCCCATTTTGAGTTTATGCAGATGTCATCCAAGAAGACTTCCACAAAGTCCATCAGGTATTCCTTGAATACTGCAATCATCATACGTTGGAAGGTGGCAGGGGCATTGGTTAATCCGAATATCATCACCTTGGCTACATATACACCCTATTCGGTTGCGAAGGCGGTCTTATGTTGATCTTGTGGGGCAATCGACACTTGGTTGTAACCTGAAAATCTGTCTAGGAAGCTATATGCTTCCTTTCCGACTACCCTTTCTAGAACATGTTCTGTGAATGGCAAGGGGTAGTGGTCACATCTCGTGGTGGCAACATTAACTTTTTCCAAGTCCACGGATACTCTAATTTTTTCATTTTTCTTTAGGACTATCACAATGGGTGATACCCAGTTCGTATGCTCAATCTCATAGATGAATCCTGCATCTATGATTTTCTGGATTTCTTCCCTCACTATGAGTGCGTATTTAGGATTCATAGGGTAGGGGCATTGTCATACGGGTCTAGCGTCATCCATCATGGGGATTGTGTGCTGCACTACTGTGGCAGGCACCCTTTCATGTCAGTGTACTTCCAGGCCATGAAGTCCTTGTACTCCTGTAGGAGAGCTATTAAGGCATTCTCCTCATTGGGGGTGAGGTCATCGAGAACAAATACGGGTTGTGGGTCCTGCACCTCTGAGACTAGGTTTACCTCTTTGATCGGGGCCAACCCATCATACCCTTGAGGACAATTGTCCTCTTGAGACCTTTTGGCCTGTTGGTATAAGATCTTATGATCCTAAATAGTATAGGCCTTGTAGTGAGCTGGTACCTGCCGTAGGTCCTCTTTATCCTCAATTTCCTCCTCTTTTTCTATCGGAGCAGTGGTCTTTTTGGCCTTAGCCTTGCCTTTGCATACAGGGGATTTGGGACCTGAAGGGGGCTCTTCCATTGTACTTATAGAGCCGACGGGGGTGGTTACCCTACTTACCCTGTTTCCCCAGTTGGAGAACCCATGGTGAGCAGTCGTGGTGCCTACATAGGACAGCTAGTGTGAAGATCTAATTTTACCCTCACGGTTCTTTTGCTTACCTCTTTCTGAAAGCCAAAATGCAAAATTTCAAAAAGGGTGAGTTTTTAGACACAAAACTACTTCAAGAATTGGCAAGAATCCTTATTTTTGTTGTTTTTTTGAGGTGTTTGGACCTCACGCACACCTTAGCAATCAAACCACTAAGTTTCTATCAACTTGAAATACCAAAAAGCATCAAAGACAAGCTTCAAATGCTCTCAAATGGCTTTCCTACAAGAGAAAACAATTTTCCGTCCTCACTCTCACTTTCTCTCTCTCTTTTCTCCTACAACTCCACTAACAAGCTCCAAGTTAAGCTTGAAGACTTGTGCAATGGGAATGTATTGAAGGAAGAGAAGTGCAAATGCAAAAGCATACCTTTTCTCCTCGACAGCGATGCCAAGAATGTTGTGGGTCTCCGCGGTGACTCACGTGTCATGGGGATGCTGAAGATATGCCGACGGAGTCTCCACTCCTAGCTACTCCTTGTGGGAGCAATGCATAGCACGAGTCGTCCGCAATGTCACTCGAGTGGGCTCTGGATTGTTGCAATGTGTCTCCACGTGAGAAAGAGGAAAGGGGAAGAGGGGAGAGGAGAGGGGAGAAGAGAAGGGGAGGGAGAAGGGATGAGGAAGAAGAAGAGAAGATAAGGGTGGAGGAGGATGGAGTGGGAGGCACAAGGGCACTATGAAGGAAGCAAGAGAACACCCAAAACACTCTCTTGGAAGAGAAGAGGGAGCTTGTATTCAACTTGGTGCAAACAACAATGAAGACCAAAGCCAACCATTTGGCCTTTTATACAAGTCACCTTTTGAAGGGAGGGCCAACCCTTTTCCTTTCTAGCACTCTCTCTCTCTTTACAACCAAAGGCTCTTGGGCCCATAGGGTGCCAAGGCATCATTTGCTATTCTTTCCATCTCTCCCTACTAGTGGAAATAGCACTTGTGTTAACCATATTAGAGCACTTGGGACAAGCCTAGCATTAGGAAGTGTTCCTAAACGGCTCCCAAATAGCACTTGTGTTAGCCTCGTGCCTCCTAGGCTTAGGTGATTTGGGGCTCAAACTCCCTGAGTGCCCTCACACCTTAAACCATTTATGGGTCGAACCTCGTGAATGCGGCTCAAAACCTGGAGTGGCGAGTCTTAACTTCTACGAGACACCCCATGACAACCCTGCACATTGCCTGGAATCCTTTGCTTTGGAATATTTGGGGATCAAACTCCCTGAGTTTGAGCTGTACTCCTTTCATGGCTATTTTCATGGACATAAACCAGAAGTGTGCATGTTGCCTGCACTCTTTGGTCTTGGTGTTAGCTGGACCATACAACCTATGCTTGGAATCCTTGAATCCTTGGACTTTGGAGTGGACTTTGGATATTTGGGGATCAAACTCCTTGAGTTTGAGCTATATTCCTTTCGTGTGGACATTGCTTGTAATCACTAGCCTTGGGTATTTGGGGGTCAAACTCCCTGAGCTTGTCCGTTGAAGTAGATCATGCGGCCTGGTCACCTTTAATCACTGTTTACCCTGCATTTGGTCGTTGTACTGTGTGGATGTTAACAAACCCATACGAGGCCATTACCATGTTGGCTTCCTCGATTTTGGAATTCGGTCACGAAGAAAAAATCACAAACTTTGCCTAGGATGGTTTGATCTTTTTTTAACAACGCTTTCAATGCTTGAAATTTGTTCACATAGTATTGTGCCATTGCACAGGGTCTGATCGAATCAAGTTACATGCTTCCAAATTAAGGTTTGTTCCTAGAGGGGCTTGACTTGCATTTAGTTTTTTTAGGACAAATATGTCTGAGGATGATTGGATACATTAGCAAAGTCTACTATTAGACTTCATCTTGTAGAGTCAGTTTATTTATGGGGAGGAAGGGGGTGGAGGGGAGGGGATGAGGGCGGGCGAGTGCCACCATTGGCGAGGCGAGCGCTGTGCCGCCCTGGGCTGGCACCGTCATTTTGGCGGGCGTCGCTGTGGGCACCATGCCTTAGTATAGCAAGGGCCTTTAGGCCCTTGGTTAGTAGGTTAGTTTTGTGTAGGGAGCGACCGATGAGGGGGGGTAGAGAGAGAGAGAGAGAGAGGGGGGGGAGGGAAAGAGAGAGATAGCAAGAGAGAGAGAGAAGAGAGAGGGGGGTAGAGAGAGAGAGAGAGAGAGAGAGGGAGGGAGGGAAAGATGGAGATAGATAGATAGAGAGAGAGAGAGAGAGAGAGAGAGAGAGAGAGAGAGAGAGAGAGAGAGAGAGAGAGAGGGGGGGGGAGGGTTGTTTCCAAAGTTTTTCAGCAGTAGATATTGTTACCACAACAACACAAAGCAACTATAGACGCGCTTGGTAGACGCGCAAAATAGCGGGCACGTTTATAGGCGTTGCTTTAGTAGAGGAATTACGGGCGCGTCTAAATGCACGTCTAAAATCTCATCTATTTGCACGTAAATTACCGCGTCTATGTGCACGTCTGACCTAAAAAAATACGGGCCTGTCTAACATCTTGTTTATTAGCGCGTCTATTTGTGCGTGCATTTGCACGTTTATTTGCGCGTTTACACTGAGAATCAGACGCGCATTTAGACGCATAAATAGATGCAAACCAGAGAATACAGAAAGTGAGATTTTGGTGTACATCATTGCTTTCCAAACATTGCCCATGATTACCAAAGCACATAATTTTTTGCAAGCCCACATATACAAGAATTAAGTGAGATGAGGAGAATGAGACAATATGTAAAATAGTTTTGCCAATATCAATTATGGGGCTACGGTTCAATCTCATCCTCAATGAGATCAACCCTTGCCAAACTATCTACTTCAAAATCCAAACAAGTGTTTAGATCTACAAATACATTCAACCCACTACTACTTGTGCCACTCATGTGCTCATCGAAATCAGCATCTCGAATGGTAGGCTTGTCCTCACGGGTAATGGCCTCAATATCTGTATCTCCTATCTCATGATCATCCTCCTCTCTTGTATCACGGTCATCATCACGTCCATGGCCATGATCATCCTCCATACGCTCCATATTAGTAAATGTACTATACATCACTTTGGAACGTGGCATAATAGGTATGACATGCCACCATCTATTATTATCCACCATTGGTTGATAGACAACCTAATTCAAACACAAATACAATCATGTTACTTTTCTTGCATCAAATATTTAAAAGCGAGTATTTTTATATGTGTGCACAGTACCTGTTCACATTGTTGCGGTAGTACTAGTGTGTCCTTCCTACTTTGCCAAAACTTTGTGGAGTCAATAGTTACAAAGCCACTTGCATGGCGTTTGATTGTTGCATTAGGGCCTCTTTCCACCACGTCCTTAAACCACTTTACATCCAAAACATACACAAAGAAGCGTCGAAAGTCAAGCATAATAATATCTTGGATTATGCCACAATAATCATCCATGGCTCCATTGGCTCCCTCAAAGCTAGCAATGACGCCGCAATCTCAGGGGGGTCACTACATATAAACCCTCTATATCACGTGCGTTCAAGGCCTATATTTAAAATCCCTTATCTGTAAAATTTTTCATTAATATAATGTAGCCCTTTTCTATACAAATCTGTAAATTTTTTCCAAAACTATTTAAAATAGTCCCTTATGTATATTTATTTCTATAAATTTTGGAAATAAAAAATATCCTTCTGTTGAACTCACGTGATAGGGTTACATATGATGAATAACCCCCCTGAGGCCGCAATCTTATGTGTTTCTCTTATCATCAATCCGTTGTGTTCGAAAATTCTTGCCCTCACACCATATAGCATTGAACATAGTGCACTACACCAAGAAAAAATCAATTAAATAAGCAATCTAAATTATTAAAAGCTCCTAACTTATGCATAACATTCTATATACCGACCTTGCTCATGCATCCCCTAGCATACTCCCATTCTTCCATTGTGATATGCATCCCCTCGTCTTTCTCTGCTTTCTCCATTTCATCAAGTAGCCAATCCACATGAATATCCTTTGGAAGTGCTCTTAGATACTGAGGGTATGGCACACGAGATCCGTGGTGTGTACGAAAGAGGGCCCTTTCTTCTTGTCTTCTTGCCTTTGCATCCTCGTATCTTGTCACCCATCTTTTCATCACATCACTATTAAGCACGCAAAAGAGGTTGATACTATTAAGCAACTCCGTGTCTATTACTTTGTTGCGTCCTTTCCCTTGAGGCATAATAGAGGTCATCCTTAGGTCTTCATCATCTCTCCATAGTCGTGGGAGAGAGCTATCCACATCAACAAGAAACTCAGAAATATATACAAGTGACTCTTGTACCAACCAACCCTCGGCCATGCTACCTTCGGGTCTTGCATTTTGTCTCACAAAGCCCTTCAAGGTCTTCATGAAGCGCTCGAGGAAGAACAACCATCGTGCATGTATAGTACCGCATATAGCAATCTCATCCACCAAATGCACTATGAGATGTAGTTGGCTTGTGAGAATAGAACGTGGAAATGTCTCCTCCACTAAACAAACCGCCTCCACTGACATAACTCGAGCGTTCTCAAGCATGGTGGGATCTATTTCCTTTGAGCTCACATACCTCACAAGCTCGCCCATCTTGTAAATACAATCTTTCACATCCTTCGATGCACTACGTGAAATGCTAGTAGGTAGTATGAACTGAACCCGCGAGGAGGTGGTTGATTAGTTGCTTATAGCTATTCACTCACAAATTTGAAAGGAAAAAGATATTATGCATATAAAATACTTACTTGGAGCATCTTGTGCCAATCATGAGATTTCAAGCCATATAATTGCTCACCTCTTTTCTTGCTCTTTGTAAAGGCTCCCTTCAAACACCTCATGCATCCAGTGGGAATACGAATTGTAGTAATAGCGCGCTTCACTGTCGCCATCTCTAGCTTTGATAACATCCACGGTGCACGAGGTAAAAAAACATGCCCATTTGGTCTCTCTTGAGGCCAAGCTTCACGCATCCTCCCTGTGGTACGTAGATCCTCCCTTATGCCTGCCGAATCTCGTGTCCCATTCAAATGCTCCCAAATGGTAGATGCCACATTCTTGAAGATATGCATGGGATCAAGCAGGTGATTGATCTTGAGGTGGGACCAATATGGTAAACGATAAAAGATGGAGTATCTAAACAAAATAAAGTGTTAGCGTGCAATCTTTACTTTCAGCCAATATAGCCAATCTTTACTTCCAGCCAATAGTTACAAACCCTTACCGGCTCATGCCAAGTGGTGGAGGAGTCGTGGAACCGTCCCAAATTCTCATCCAATCTCCTGCGGTGAGTGATTGTGGGAGGACTTCATTCCAAGGGGCAACATATCTAGGATGATCAGGTGGGAGAAATCGATGGTGATTCTCATAGATGACCTTATTCAATGCGTCTGCCTGTGAGGCAACTAGCGAAGGACCACAAACAGGACATGCATGGTAACCCGATGTAGTGAGACCTGAACAAGAGATGCAATTAAGAGTGGAAGGTGGGTTTAGGGTGCCACATCCTTTGCCTATTCATAATTAAAAAATGCAATGCTTACCTGAACACTTGCCATAGCCTGGGAAGTCATGCATCGTCTACATCAAGACTGCTTTGCAGTTGAAGTCTCGTGACGAGGGAGGCCTGCTCACATCATGCACCTCGATACCTCTCCAAAGTATCTCTAGCTCATCAATCAAAGGCTCCAAATAAACATCAGGGTTTTTGACTTTTTGTTTCCATGGAATTAGAAGGGACAGCATGACATGTCCTTTCTTAATAGCCATTGAGGGTGGAAGATTGTAATTCACCAATACCACTGGCCATACACTGTAAGACATGCTTTTGAGACCAAATGGGTTCACACCATCCATACCCAATCCAAGTTTCAAGCTCCTAGGTTCTTCCTTTAAGCTTGGCCATGTGTCTTCAATATGCTTCCACGCAGGAGAGTCCGTGGGAGTTCTCCACTTGCCATCGGTTGATCGATGGGAGGAATGCCATGACATGAGCTCTGCAATAGATTTGCACTTGAACATATATTGGATGCGAGGGATTATGGGAAAATGTCGCAATACCTTACGAGGCACGTCCAAGGTTTTGAGATCTGCTCTATATCTTGCCTCTCCACAAGTAGGACACTCTCTTGCATCCTTATGTAGTCCACGAAACAAAACGCAATCGTTGACACATGCATGGATGCGCTTGTAATCTAATCCTCCAAGAGAGGTCACATGTTGCCTTGCCATATCTCTTGAGGTCGGTAGTTTATTCTCCCTTGGAAGCATTTTACACAATAGCCTGCACGTGAAGACCATAAATGAGGAAAAGCATTCGAGTAATTGACCCACTAGCATAATTCACCATGTTTGCAAAATCGACTTTAAAGCTTACTTGAGTAATGCATTCAAACTTGCATTGCTCCATCCATAGATGGTTTGCAAGTTTAGTAACTAAAGAGAGGCACGTAGAACAGAGAATGTGCACCCCTCAAACAGTGGAGTCGATGCCGCAGTAAAAAGATCATCCTGCTCCATGCTATTATCTCTCCCTTGATGGACATATAAATCCCGCACCATATCATCAAACACCTCCTCCTCCACGGCTTCATGAGGTAATGGCAAAGGGCTACTATCACCATCACTCCATGCATCCGGCGTAACGGTCCCTCCTGAAGATCCCACCTCATATCGCCGACGCTTCGCCTCCTCACGACGGGCATAGGGTAACATATGCGGGTGTGGCACTGCATCTTGTATCAAATTAAAACGGGATCATAACTCAAACATATGAACACCCATAGGTATCTCAATCAACCTTAACTTACAAACCCTTACCCTGTTTACGATCACATCCCATTCTCCATACTTTGAGATATGATTGAGTGTAATCCTGCGTGCACGATACATGTTTCCTCGACATGATCACACAGACATTTGATTTTTTGCTCCAACCACATTTTGCGATGGTGGATACGGAGGGATTCATCCTCACTGGAGCTACTTGTTGAAGATGGAGACATCCTACAAACAAACAACCCACCAAATTTTCTCTTCTTCAAATGTTTAATTTAAACTCTGTGTTGCGTCTATCGCCACGTCTATAGTCGCGTCTAAAATCGCATCTAACGGCGCATCTAAACGCACATCTACTCTATGTATTTAGACGTGCCTATAGACGCGCTATTAGACGCGACTATAGACGTGGCTTTTAAACTTGGTTTTCGGCGCGTCGCTCGCTTTGCTTTTCTTCACATTACTTATACTTCGTGCGGCTTGCTTCCTTCTTTATTAGCAGATCCATAGTTTTGAAGCTTAAGAGAGAGGCTCCCATACTTACTTCCAAGCTTACACTCAAGAGAAAGGCACCCACACTTACTTCTAAGCTTAAAGGAGAGGAGGACGAACAAGGAGAAGAAGCAACTTCGAAAAAGAAAGAAGAACCTTCCATACCTCTATCCAAGTAAGTCTTTTTGTAGTTGATCTTGTTTGGAAGTTTGCTCTCTCCAGTTTTGTACTTTCTCATATCCAAGAAGCGCATGATCTGGGTATCAGTGTCACGTTTTTGTGTCGGGCGCAATGTCCTTTTCTACTTTTTAGAAATCTCTTCTGTCGGAGCGCGTCTATAGGTGTGTCTCAGAGCGTGTCTAAAAGCACGTCTATAGGCACATCTAACCGTGCGTCTGGCTTCTTGTTGCAAACACAAACAGACGCATCTATAGATGCTCTGTTAAATGCTCTGTTAGACGCTCTGTTAGATGCTCTGTTAGACGCTCTGTTAAACGAGTTCTTAGACGCTCTGTTAGATGCATCTATAGACGTGCAAATCAGACGCGTCTATAGATGCGCGCTGACAGTAAGCCTCTCTTTTCTTCCCCTTTCTTCTTAGCTCATCAGTAATAGATTTTTTTCCTTTTTTCCAGTTCAACATGTGGCCAGGAAGCGCTTCTAGCTCACCTGATCCCCGGGAATCTATTTGGAAGGACTTATATAACCTTTTAGGGCACCCTCCTAGTCCTGCGGAGTTATACGGGTATATGACGAGTACTCTAAACACTCCCCAGGAGTCGGCACTACAGACTCCAAGCCACCCCACACTGCCTGAGATCACCCCAGCGGAGTCAGCACAGCCGTCTTATGCCCCTTCTTATGCCCCTTCCCCCGTATCGTCTTATGCCCCTTCCCCCATGCTGTCTTATGTCCCTTCTGCCATCCCGTCTTATGCCCCTTCGCCCATGCCGTCAAAAGGTCCTTCTGTCTCGGCGAGCCGTCGACGTACTCTTATGCCGTCGAGACTCGGTTCTCCAGCTACGAGTGGTCAGCGTAGTCCCGTGCAGTCCCCAGCTACGAGTGGCCAGCGTACGAGCTCGACACGACAGGGTAGCAGGCGTAGTAGCAGGGAGAGCGGTGGGGGATGTATGGCACAGTGCTTTGGGCCATGTGGCA
Organism: Dipteris shenzhenensis; assembly: GCF_047967505.1. Taxonomy (NCBI): domain Eukaryota; kingdom Viridiplantae; phylum Streptophyta; class Polypodiopsida; order Gleicheniales; family Dipteridaceae; genus Dipteris; species Dipteris shenzhenensis. The sequence continues at coordinate 48,970,269 of NC_141611.1, read as the reverse complement.
GTGGGGAGGATGATGATTCAGACATGCCTCTGGGTGATGGTACGATTTATTATGACATCACTCAGACAGGAGGCATCTTGATGGATGCACAGGGGAAGGACATCATGGCCTTTATGCACTCTGTAATTGCTAACAATTACAGAGATTGCTTTATCCACTACAAAGACCACCCAAAGAGGTTGGCTGATGAGACCCTCGCTACTGTTCGCTCTAGGTATCCTAAACCCCCCAATCGCCAGTTCACAGATAAATGGGGGAAGTCAAAGATTGTTACGATACTTAGCAATAAAAGATCTTCGCTTAAGAGGCAGGCACTAGCAGAGCTTGCCAGGCTTGAGGCAGGTCAACCACCAAGGGGCCCACCCCACACCGCTCACAAGCATGAGTGGAAGAAGGCAATGAAGTCAGCAAGGGAGGACCCCAGTCTGCAGCACGTGGAGGCATGGAGGATCCAGATGGAGGAATATGGAAGCGCGCATTTTGGAGCAGGGGGTGTTGAATCATGGGAGGCCCAATTTGTAAGTATCAATCTCAAATTATATTGCTTATGTAGTTTATTAGGAGGTTGGTTGTTTCTTTGTACTAATCCCTCCGCAAAGTGTGTCGCGGTCATGCAGCTTGAGATCGTGGGCAGATACCCTACTCCAGTGGAGACAGCCTACCATCGCCACCATCACAGAGGAGATACATGGAGGCACTTCTATGATGACGGGTTGATTACTGAGGACCAGTATACTCGAGCTACTAGAGCGGCCCCCCAGGTATTTGAAAGTAATTAAATAATGCCAAAATTATAAGTAAAGATTTGATTTTTCATACATTGATATATGTTGTCCCTTGTTTACAGGCCCGTGCACAAGATGATGAGGAAGAGGAGGAAGGAGGCGCAAAAGGGAGCGCAGAAGGGAGCATGGAAGGGAGCGAGGACTTGGAGAACATAGATTAGTCATATAAGTAGTGCTAGCTACTCTTTTTTGTACTTAAAGCCACTGGCTTGGCTTTGTACCTCTTGTATATACACTCCTCTTATTTTTTGTACTTGAAGCCACATGACATGGCTTAGCTTCGTGCTATATGTATAAAAAAGCACTTTTTGAGCTTTCAATTTTATTGCGTTTTGGAGTTGTAATGTTTTATTTGGATTTGTAATTAAAATGCGGTTGGCTGTAAGAATTGAATTACACAATGTGGATATGGGATTCTTGTAACTATATAGCATACACAACATACACAGTATTCTGTAAAATTAAAAAAAAAAATAAAGCGCATCTATCAGTGCGTTTAAAAACGCGTTTATATGCGCGTCTGTCTGTTCGACTTGCATCTATATGGGCGTCTATAAACGCATTTATAAGTGCGTCTATTTATGCATCTAACTGCGCATCTATACGCGTGTGTGTCTGATATATAGATGCGCAATTAGACGCGGGTCTCTAGACGCGAACATAGATGCGCAAATAGACGCGCCTGCAAGTTTTTTATTTAATTCGTGAAACGCGTCTGTGCGCACGTCTATGTGTGCTTTGTCTTGTTGTGTACGAAGAAGCATGGAGGTCCTAGTTGTCTCAACATTGCAAACAATTTTTTCTTTAGTCAACCGATGTTCTAATGTGGGTGAAGTCTCAAAATCCAATGTTTAACTGCATACGTTTTTCGATGTTGCTATCTAAGAGAGCATCCTTTACCTACAAAGTCCTCCCTTTTGTTTGTGCTTTGCACATGCACACCCAAGATGATGAAAGGACTTGCCACTCTAAAATTTTCATTGTTTTGAAGAAAAGGTTGTCTATTGACAATGCAAGTCACCTGTCGACATTCGTAAGTTCCCAAGCTGCAATGCTTTGATATGAAGTATGTTTGGGTATGGTATAGTTACGTTGTTGTCTATAGAATAGTTTGGGGTATGATAGTTCCTCACAGAATTCGTCTTTGAAAATGTTGTGGAGAAAATCCTTCTGATGGACAACAACAAGTGTTTGATCCTCAAAGTCTACCACTTGTTGGCTTGCATATATCCCATGAACTGAAGTTTCAGTTTTGCAAGGTATTATTCTTGCATGTCATTGTAGTCAGGGATATTATTTTGTTGTGTTTCTTCTTCTTGTTGAATGCTTCTAATGTGATTTTCCCAAAGTGAGTTTATCTTCACGTTGTTTCGTTAGAGCAAGCATAGTCAAAGTTGGACACACCACTCCACTCATGTAGCTATGTCTATATGATAGTTTACGTTTTATTGCTAGAGCTACTGTGTCATTTTGACCCATGAATCTTGGCAACACACTTAGAGCTCTATCAACATTTGCAAATACATTCACAACGCTCCCATGTAGTCCAAGTTGACCTTCATATGAAATTTCACGAATTTGTGTGAATGGTATTCTAATGGAGACCAAGCGTGCTTCAATGTCATTGAGTTTGCTTTTGGATATTTTTTTCGCATTCATCTTCAAGTTCTTGCTACATAGCAATGGTACTTTTTTCTTTGATATGTCTTTGTAGCAAATAGAACATAAGAAATTCTTATGACTAATAGTTGTTGGTAAATGTATTCCATTACCTTCCATGAAAATTACCATATCTTGTTTTAGCCTCTTCAACTTCAGTAAGAACTTTACTGAACCACAACGAGCACATGCAAATGTTGGAGTGTCCAAATGTTTTTCATATATTGATTATGATATGTATTATTATTCCTTTTTCTCTTCCTTACGAAAAGCCCTTCAACATTGGATGTTTCTTTTGTTTTGCTGCTTCTAAGTTTTCCATGCAATCAAGTGGCGCAAGAACAACTCTCCTCATCTTGTATATGTTATTTAAAGTTGCCCACATTGCATAAGTGTTTTCGAGAGAATGCTTTAGAAAAATGGCTTTCATCATCAGGGTCATTCGGTAGAACTTCATCTTGCTGTTGTTTTTCCCCATGTCCCCTGGTCAGCTGACACTGCATGCCACACTACCTCAGGTGCTCACTCCAATTCCACGATCTGAAGTTTTAGAATTGTGAATGCCCCTAAACTATTAGTTGCACATCCTCTATGGTAGTGGTGACTAAAATAAAAAATTTGAATCTGTGATGGTGTCTTTTGCGAAAGCGCCCTGAAGTAATTCCAGATTGGAGCATAAAATATGATTCTAATCCTTCGTTCTATGATTACTTTCCTTTATTTGTATGCAATTCGTGTGTGATGATATTTGCTTTTGCTATTTTTGTCGAAAATTATATTTGATCTCTTCTGCTCTGATCAAATATAATACATATAAGTCCAACGCTGTTGATTTTGGTTATTTGGCTGCTGCATGCAAATGGAAGTAGAATTGATATGCATGTATTGTTGTTTTAATTAGGCATTAGTTGTCAACCTCCTTGCCACTAGAGTTTTGCTCCTGATTATTTCTAATTTCCTTTGCATTTTGAATTTTTTAGTTTGACTTGCTGCCTCCGCTTGTTCGTACATTGAAAAGAATGCATCTCCACCTAGTGCAAAGTACAGTCCCTTACTCATTAACACTCCAAGCAAACCCCCCAAAGAGAATCTTTTGAAAAATTCACCAATAAAGAAAACCCCACAACGGTCATTGAAGAACTCATTTTAAGAAGTAGCTCAAGAAACTTACACTCAAGGAAATAGCATTTTTAAAAAAAAATTCCAATAGGTTTGAAACAATTTTTTTTAAATTCCTTTTTTTTTGTGTGTGCCAGTGAAGAAGCTAATTTGTGAAAACTCGGAGTACGTTAGCTTTAAGTCTACAATAACCTCTCATGTGCAGCATTAAGTCTACGATAACCTCCATGTGTAGCGTAAACATAAATCTAAGAGTACAAGACATGAAAAGCCAAAAGCTAACCCCCCCAAAAGAGTCACAAATGATGTTATTGTGATTGATTAATGATGGCTAGAGTTGCAAGTACATTTCTTAATGTATTGTGATGACAACATTGTCATTGCAAGGCATTATTGCTTTAAATGAAGTTGTTTTCTCTTGTTGTGGACTACAATGATTTTTCCTAAAATTTTGTTATGACAAAAGATATTGTAAAGCATATTCAATTTGAACGTTGTTATCAAATTTATATGCTCAAAATTATTCATGACAACAAATATTAAATTGAATTGTGGAAATGTAGATGTAGTTCATGTGAACAATATCAAAGAGATTTTAAAGTCAGAATAATATGCACAAAGAAACAATGTCTTTTGTTGCCATATGTGTTTCTAATCTTTTGTGTTCATTACAATGTTTTCCGAAATAATTTAGTGCCTCACTTAGACTGGTATTTGTACTTGCAGCAAGCAAACAACTTATGTGTAAGGAAGAAAATGATGAAGTCAACTCTCACAATGTGGCAAACCATTCTAATCATTTTCATCCTTCACCCCATAATGTTCCATCCATAACCAAAGCAATCATACCATCGAAAGAAAATTTTGTGGGGGGTGGGAATTCCTTAGTATTGCTTCTTATAACTCAACTATCGGATTGTACATCATTTTGTTTTTAAGGGAAAATTGCTTTGCAAGTATGGTACAAAGTAACAAACCTGAAATATCCCACATTCTTGAAAGGAGACTTAACAGATAGTTATTGCTCTCACACAGTAACACTACTAATTCCTGCCACTTACATCCACCAATTTGTGCATTTCTTGCAAGTTGGCGAGTTTTATAGAATAGAAGGAGAAAGTGTTGTGCCAAGAGGGGCAACGGAAGCTTAGACATCAAAATTTTCTTTGTTTGTTGATGCAACTACATGCATCCTTAGAGGAGAACCTTTCGAAGGAAATTTTCCTTTATTGCCCGACCATCCCCTTTGCACATACGTCTATTAGGCTGATGACATGATAAACATTGGGAAATTGAGCATCTCAAATATCATGGGAACGGTTGTAATTCTAATCATCAAAGTGGCAAATGAAGAGGGAATGGCAAATCTAATTACTGTTGTGGATAGCCCACGAGATGAAGATAGAGCAGCAATAAGTTAGAGTTATTTTTTGCACGCTTTTTTTATGTGGTGAATGAAATGGAGGACATTTATCTTATTTTTGCATCTTCTTTGTTATGCAGCTATTGTTTGTCAATGAAAGAAAACCCACATTGACTCAACTTGTGCAAGAATTCAATGCAAAAGGTGTGGTTATGTATGTTCTCAAGAATGTTTCATTCTTGAAAGCAAATAATACAATTTGTGTTTTTGACTTCACCATTTTGGTGGACGTCTCGATGGTCTAGTGAAAGAAGACTTGAAATTAGCATTCTCTAGCCAAGTTGCACGACTGGGCTACGGGACCAGTGTATCTACGTCAATTCATAATTTATTCTTTTTCTCAAGAAAACATATTCTCAAACAAAGGGAACTTCAAATTGCAGGTGTTTGGGATTTTGTACTTCACGAATGTGAACGTAGACCTGGTGGAGCACATTTGCGAGTTTTGTCGTGGCTTTCGTGTGAGGCAGGATTTGCTTCATCCGTTTTGCTACTCTTGCCAAAGTCCCACAAATGTTGTGCAAGTTTGTAGCTTGACAGGAGACATTGATCAACGCAATGGTTAGCAAATTCCAATTCACATAAGGGATCCATATGCGGACATTGTATTGTCTTTAGGTGTACCATTTCTTCAAATGTATGAAGAAGATCTCATGATGGTATGAAGCAAACTCAAAACTTGCAAACCTAGTGGAAGCTTCACTATCAATAGCTCCGGCTTCATAATAGCATTTGAATTGAATGTGTGATGTATCTTTTTATTTCTATGAAATATTTTGTTGGACCTTCTCCATCTCAACTCTGAAATTCAATTCTAATGCACATGTGACATCATTGTTTTGTAGTTGAACACTTTGTTGCCAACACAATGGATATAGAACAACTTCTTGAGAGAAAGCACTGTGCAAAAAGCCAAACTTTCATTGCTCTTTATCCTACTAACAAAAATTCTCCCATGTGTCTTGTAGACTTCTATCCCACTCTAACTTATGAACAATTGAAAACAACATTATTTGAGAACATTGTTTGTAATTGTACAAATCTTCGCACACCATGGCACATTTTCCAAATAATATCCAATGCATCAACGTTAATAATTGACAACATCCAAATATTACTTGAAAATTCATGAACATCCACTGCATTAATTGTTGACATTCTTGAATGATTTAATGTTATCTTTGAAACAACGTTTACCTTTTTATGCTATGAGGGAGTTAAACTTCAAAAAAAAGCCACAATAGGCTCAACTAAAGGAAGGACTAAGAAGGCTCTATTGTTAGACCAATCAAATCCTATTTCTATGCTCATTTTATTGGTACATTTGCATGGCAAACAAACCTACAAAATTTGGAGTAGAGAGCATGAAATTGAACTTCAACCACTAATATTTAAATATCTGAGTTTGCCAGCTAAAGAAGGAGGAAGACAAAACTTCTATCACATGTTGGAGATGCATAAAGAGAACCATTCGAAGGTTCTTCACATGCAGAGAAAATTTAAAAGGAGTGTACGTCCTCTAAATCATTCCGCAAAGAGCGACCTCTAAATCCATCCGCAAAAAATGACTTCTATCACATGTTAGAGACACACACAGATAACCATTATTACTTCCTATATATTGAGTGGGAATCCTACTATTCTAGAGGCACTTAGTGAACTAGCAGCAAGACTCATTTCAGCACATTGTTCAACTATACCCACAAGCTGGAAGCTCTAGAAAGAATACGAGGTACGAACGAGCTCCTACACTAGGGGGAGTCCACATACACATTCGTTAGAATTTCTCCTTGAGCTTCAGCTTACACTGGGAGAAAGACCGAATGTTCCGTCCACCTGCTCTTGAAGCATTCAATAGCTTACACTGGACCAAGACTTCAACAAGTTCATTTCTCGCACAGATAGGAAAATGTAAAGAAGCATACATCCTATAATCCATGCGTAAGAAAACTAATTCTACAAATGATATATACCAACAAAATGAATTCTCAAGTGACTGATTAGACGATAAGAGCTATTGGGACACATAATACTCTGGAATGACGAATGCAACAATGGGCATAATTTAACAAAGTTATCGACCTCTATGGAAGGATAAAATTTAAACGAGTCACGACATTAATTAAGGTAGAAAAGTGCTGCAGCCACGGGCGACAGACGGAACAGATTAGCAGGATGCAGACAATGCAATGAGCGGAGGCAATAGAGTGACAACAATAAACGCAAAACTATTACTAATAATCATTGCTTCATGTAGGACGATAGCTTTTTAAAGACGCAAATAAGCATTATCACCTTATAAAGTGTTGAAATGGAAATAGTTTGCGCACAGAGCCAAGCATAAACAACAAAAATCCATATCCAAAATCCCAAAATCAATAGTGTTCGACTCTGCTAAGCACGAATCGTGTCTTATACAAAACGCGACCACATCAATTGGCTCTAAAACCATTGCATGGTTATACCTTTGCTTGCATCGCTCACGTTCAATGCATTCTCCATTTCACCAGCAAGACGTTTTGCACAGATGGGAGTGCTAAGAGAATCGATGACCGGTGGGTAGACTTTGGCTAGACCTACAACCACAGAACAAAAATCTCAACGACGTATTGAAGAGGAGAAATAATGAGAGACGCTTTGGAAAGCAAACGAAGAGAAATGGAAATGAGTATAAGCCATAGTTGCAGACCTTGGGCAAAAGCACCGCTATCTGTGTCCATGTACTCTGCAGAACCTTCCATTGCAAAAAATCTGAATAGCAAAGAACAGTGCACAACGATACAACCAGCGTACTTGTTTATAAAGAGCAAGGAGGTACATTAACACCAACATAAAATCCGTGCTTTGATAATCATGTTATACTTTCCACGTTTCTCCACGATTGACTCCAGTACCATGAGATGGCGCCAACTCAGAACATGGAGAGGAAGAGAACAAACCCATTTAAAATGAAGAATTAAAGAGATTCTACCCTTACAATGCAGAACCATGGAAAAGCAAGGAGAACAATTGCCTCCACCGTAAAGAAGAACTCGAGCAACGAAACCCCAATTAATAGCACATGCAAACAACCTATCTCATCTAATAGTGAAATCACATGTGTACCAATCACAAAATGCTGATGTACCCTCGTTTTTCTCGGGGTGATAGGTCACCGGCAGACAATGGCACTGAAAGATAAGGCTGGCCACCGAGCTGGTTCCCACTGACTGCCAGCCCGACCTGCTAATACTTTACGCGTGTACAAGAGGCATTGGAGTGGAAACAAGGCTGGCCACCGAGCTGGTTGCCACTGACTGCCAGCCCGACACCGCGGGCGTAACTCCCAGGAGCAACAGGCGCAGGTAGAACTAATTTTACACTAGGTGGGATCCGGCGCATTTAGGGGAGCTGCCAGGGGCTCCCGGTCCAGGTGCCTGGACTGGTGAGTCACGATTCGTGTATAAAAACACAACGAGCCTCAGCTTTCAAGAGATATTTTGCTTGTAGCTGTTGAGTGAGACGAAATGGGTCACAAGCTTTTAGCGGTGCTATTGGTTGCGGTTCTGGTGGCGGTGGCTTTCACCCCCAAAGTTGAAGCTGTACATGAAGGTCAGCGCGAAATTTACCGCCATGACCACCCCAAACGTGGTGGGCATGAAGGACATCAAGCCACCCCCGAAGTTGAAGCTGTACATGAAGGTCAGCGCGAAGTTTACCGCCATGACCACCCCAAACGTGGTGGGCATGAAGGACATCACGGAGGCAAACTCTACGAGGAAGAACTCTTCCACCATGACCATCACCGCCACCATCATGACCACCACGGCAAGGGCGGTTCTCACTAAGGTGTGGTTGTTGAATTCTCGCGATTTGATGTTGTATTCCTTGTTCCGCATACCCAGCTCAAAACCATAAACCAAGCTACACGTTGGGATCTTTTGATTCAAAGACGCCGCTTCTCAGCTTTCCGTTAATTTTTGTTTCTGATCGTAGGTCGCAGGCGTTGTGAGGATCGTAACGCAGGACGGCCTTTCTGACCGGCTGTCACTGTGTGTGAATGTCCATGCAGGGAAGCAGTGCGTGTTGGAAAAGTGGTTGGCTCTAGACCATAAAAGAGCCTTGCTCTATCTAGTTCATAATATCTAGTTCATAAAGGGTTTGTACGCCTGCGAAGATGTTCATATTGAAGATTTTCATAATTGAATCGTGTTCCCTGCATTTGCCCATGTTGTCGTTGTAACTACTGTTTAATATCTTCGTGTTGCTGTCCGGAGTCGGTCGACTGTATGTAGTTTTCGGTCGACGAAGCCATTTGCTCTTCGCGCAGCGACGTTTGTGTATGCGACCGGAACGTTCGAATGTGGACATTTAAAATTTTGACGAGCATGTTGACGTTGAATTTTGGACGGATGTTAATCCTGCCATAATTTTATTTTAATAATATAATGGCCGATGAATGTTGTTTGAGTTTGTGTAAGACTAGGAATTCGGCTCTTACCAGGTTAATGAAATGCGATGGAACAACTACAGCTACTGTACATAAGATATATTAATTTGTAAATAAGATATATTAATTCTACAAATTGAAAAAAATTGGAAGATTAGTATTCAACCCTTTTTGCGTGCAGCCATGGTCATGGCCATTTGGTCTGTTAGCAATCGCTTGATCTTTTGAGAAATGATACACTGGGCGTGCAGATTGCCCTTGCTGATTAATAATTGTAAGGAGAAGTTATGGGATGAGGGAGTGGTGTCAGCTAAGGATTAGTTTAGGACATAGTAGCTGGTTTAGTACTGCGGTAGCAAGGTAGACCGCAGGCTAATATTAGCCTCTTGAGTTTGCCAATTTTTGTACTTGGTTACTTGGTGGGCTGACCACTTCCTTTTCTATTAATACAAGTCGGCACAGTTTTTTTTTAAATTAAAGTGAGTTTAGTACAAATTATGACCATTGTGTTATAATATTTTGTTGTTTTACATCTGGACATAAATGAGATGAAGTTATAAACAAGAATAGACGGACTAAGTACTTTTGTCCTCAAATTATGAGCGATGTTTAATTCACGAAACAAAATTAAACAATACATAAAACTCATAATTGGAGAAGAAAAAAGTTATTTCGCGATGACATATTATTACATAATAATGTTTTCAATATACACGTTCACGCATTCTAGAAAGAGAATAGCAAACTATAATATTTGTTAATGAAAATTTGAAGCATCTTTCAAATAGCCTCCCGTGGTAATTGTGTTGCACTTTTTCAAAATTCACTTGTTTATCATACCTCATGATTGAATACACATTTTAATCATACCTCATACTCGTAAGTGAAGGATTGTAAAATTGAGCATATTCATCATTGCACGTTTTAAAACTTGAAGCCTCACTACTCTCATAAGTCACAAGTTAATTATAGATCACGATTGCAAATGATTGAAAGATTATAGATGTTGATAGAAACTTTCAACAAAAATATGAAATTATAATTTTATGCAAGGTAGTTGATGGTGGTAGTTGTAGACAAGTGAACACCATATTAAATATTTTAGAAAAATCCCTCGTCTATGAATGATAGTGTTGGGAGAATTTATAGCCTTTTCTCGGGAAAAATAAAGAAAAATAGGAAAATGAACTACATTTTCATTCTCAAAAGTACGATATATCAACTACATTCTCACTACATACATAGAATCTTCATTTTATAAACTACATTCTAAATATCGCAAAAGTATTGATTTCCAAATTCAATTAAGTGAAAATCCTCTTGCATTGACCCTTAATAAGCATCTTAATACCTTTAACATTTTCAAGACTTGTCCTTTGTTGTGAGCATATTCATCTCAAAATCTCCAAAGCTACATAAAATCTCCCATACTTATTTATGCGATTTTGTCCTCATGTCGTGATTCTTAGTGCTGTTCATAAAGAACCCTTAAAAACTCAAAAGTACAATTGATTACCATGAATTTGTAATCACATTGTACCAAATTCTAAATTTCACTATCTAAGGTAGCATATGTTAGAAAACTATAGGTGTAATTTGTGTAAAGTCATGTGGATTCGACATGCAAAGAAAATAAATAAGTTTTTCTTAAAAATTTAACAATTCGTTGATGCACAAATGGAAACTATGAAATCAAACATCCTTGGAGAAAAACATTCCCTTTGTAGTTCTCTAAGGGAGAACAAAACTTCACATTTTATTCAATCAAACATCATACATAACAATTAAGCACCAAACTCCACAACTATTTAAATTATCAATGAGTGTATTTAATCAAACTCATAGTGTGCAAATAGCTCCAACATTGGCATACACAACAATTAAGCACACAATATTTAAATTAGTAATGAATGTATAAACAAGTTCAATGTTTTTAATCAAACTCATGGTCTACAAATAGCTCCTCTCCTGCACATATATCATCTATGATTTCAACACATATGTGCCCATATTCTGTAATACATCTTGCTCATGAGGACTGTTCCAACTATGTCAACTTCTCCTATGTATCTACTCAAGCATGATTTGAAAGCATCCTTGTCTACATGAAAAAAGACAAGTCTAATTAGCACCAAAAACCAAAGTAATGTAATTATGCAATCATTATCAATTGAGATTAAATCCAAGGAAGACTTTTCATCTGTAAGGCTTCGTACAAAACCACATGCAATTTGCAGTCACTTTAGTAGGCCTTAGCACTGTGTTTCTTGATATAGCGACCTTTGTACCCTAGTTCTATAGCCAAATAAGAGGCTTGCATAACATTCATACTAGAGATGGGTGGAGCATCCCTTAGAAGTATTATTTGCAATGTATTAAGCTGAGGCAACTGATCACTACTATCATAACTTGACCCAGGGGACGCATCCTCTGGTTCTCCCTTATTACTTGTAGCCCTCTCTCTACAAGAGGAAGCTTTCCAATTTTGCATTCCATTCTTGACCATTGATGATTTCGCTCACTCCATTCATCAAGAACTACTTGGGCGATGTTGAAATCTAAATATCCCTCCATAGGTGCTTGTTCATATTGCTTACTCTCGATCATGTTGTACACATCATTAGCTACATTGAGTTGTAGCAAGTAAGGCATCAACTTTTCTATTACAATGTTATCTTCCTTGTATTCTACATTACATTTGATGGAGGACTCAAGCTAGCCTTGTATGGAGAGCTATGGAGAGCCATCAATAAGTATTGTCCTTCTACCATCACCTTTGATATTTTGGCTAAGGGTTTGAGCATTGCCTCAACACCAACTTTGTCAAAACTATTTACTCTCCTCTTGCTTCAAGTGTAGCATCCCTGCTGAGCCCATATCACAAAGAAAGGGAGGCTCTTCTCTGCATATATTTGTAGCTTTTCTACCATCTCAAGGACACTATGATCCATTGATGTTGACCAAATACCTACATTGAAACTTTCTACAAAGATCCTTAATGGATCTAGTTTTAATAACCATATAAATACTGTGGCCATACATAATAGAGGGGTGTATTTATGACTTGAACAAGCAACAAGCCAATAGTAAGCTATTGAAGTGTAATATCATAGCGAGCCTTGGCTTTATCCAAAGATGTTGGATTTGGATGTAGATCCAGATTGACCGCAGTTTCTAGTGGTGGACTCCTTCAAATGGCTTGGTGCCATGTTTTCAAGTATGTTTGTAGCAACAATAAGATTATTTGTTCTTGTTTCCTCCAAATTCTTCTGTGCATCCATTCAAATTTCAGGTGTCATGCTTGTAGGTGTCCCAATCGTGGTATGTTTTCTTCCACACTTGTTGTCTCCATCTCCTTCCATGCGTCATTGGTCCCTATGATGTGGAATACCAAAACCATTTTGTCAAGTGCACTTTCTTGAAAAAAAATCCGAATATGTATGCCATCCTCCATATGAGGTTAAGGAGAAGTATATGAGGTTATCTAGGTAATGTCTAGTGCCATTCATAGGGATTATTGAAAAAGAACTAATGATATTGTATGTAAACCCATATGAGGTTATCTAAGTAAGGTCTAGAGTGCCATTCATAGGGATTATTGGAAAAGAATTAATGATATTCTATGTAACCCCATTGGGGATTAGTATGACTAGTGGCATTTTCCATGATGAGAGGATGATACTAATGTATTAACCACATGGGGAGAATGATACCTTCATTATAGTTCCAACATGTAGTGGCATTTTCCCTATGGGGTTGTGTAGAATAGCACCAGTGGCATTCTCCCTATGACGTTAATGAGAATGGCACTAGTGCCATTCTTCCTATGAGGTTAAGCAGATTTGTATGAGGCACTCTTGGGGGGTGGGATGGGGTTTTGCTCATATATATGTGTAAGTGTAGCATGTGGGTCCAACAGGAGTTTCTTAAATCCCATTTTAACACATTTTTCACATACATAAGGGTATCATTACAGGGGTAATTCATAGATTGAATATAACAAGGGTTTGTTTTATTCATAATAAATTGGCACAAAAGGGGCTTTACAAATAGGCCTCATGATACAAATAGGCCAGCTATAAGTCACATTCCCAATCTGCAATTGATGTAATACATGGGAGATTTTCAAGTTCATGTGGTGGTACAAGAGGCAAGGGACCAATGACCTCACCATCTACATATGGATTAGGTACTTGCAATTGTAACAATTCAATAGTTGCTTGGACTCTCTTCTGAGATGCTAGCCCAAATCTAAATTAGTGGATTGTTTGATGCCAAATCTAAACAATGGACTTGACATCTCTGGCTTGTTGATTTATTATTACCAATACAACCACTCCTCTTAAGGACACCAATGCATGCCTTGACATAGCTCCTTTGGTTAAGTAGTCAACAATATATTGATATTCCCTACAAAAGTACATGATGCAATCTTTGATGATATTGCCTTTGCATTTTTCTTTTGCATCCCCCATATCTTGACCCCAAGCATCTCAAAATATAGTATAAGACTTGAATAATTCCAACACGTTCTCATATCCTACCAAGCCACCCTCTATGCTCATAAATGTTAGGATGCAGAAGGTCTCCATAGGGGAAATCTCATTTGGATGGATGACCCCCACAAACATTTAAATCCAAAATGAACCCTCAATTGACCATATCCCACACATTCAATAAGAATGCCAATATAAACTATGATGGAGATATTATGGTCTACATCACACCCCTAATCCACTTCCAACTGCATCCTTATCCTCTACAAAGTCATCATCCTCTATGCTTGCGAATGTTAGGATGTAAAAGGTATTCATAGGGAAATATCATTTGGATGGATGACACACACAAACATTTGATTCCAAAATAAGCCCTCATTCAAGAAGGATAAAAAATATCAACTTTGATGGAGATAGTGTGGTCTACATCACATCCTTGTCAAATTGCCAACTGCATCCTTATTACATTACACCTCTTTGGTAGAACTTTGTGTAGTGTCTAAACACCTAATCTAAATGGACGTGGATCTCTGAAATGACGTGTTAAGAATCAATCACCTTCAGGCTTCCATCTCCATATTTACCAAAGAGACTGTACATGGAAAATAAGACTCTGAGCTATAGGTGGCTTCTTCTACAATTATTATCCATTAATGTACTAGACTGCACATTGTGGGAAGTTTGGTGTTGCCTTGCCAACCTGTAGCTTGTCTTTGAGTGATGTCTCACAGTTCATCCATGAAAGAATTGATAGACTTGCATGCCAATGTATAAATAGCTTGTAAGGTCATCCCACCATTGATATGTTTGCGACGGGTGTCAAAAGTTAAACACTTTGATTGACCTTTCATAGATGTCAGATGCCTCATAAGTTAGCATATGGGTGTACTTGGTGGTGAAGATGGATCGTATGGATACAAATTATTTTTTTTAAAAATCATATTAGATTAATCAAGACATGTAATAGCCAAGTTCAACTCCATTCTCCATAGACTAATAAGAGCTTTTGGAGATGCCATTCTCCACAACCTCATATGAGGCCATGGAGAATGACACTAGTGCCATTTTCCCTATGAGGTTGTGCAGAATGGAACTAGCGCCATTATCCATACGAAGTGAGATATCATACTCTAAATAGAACATGGAAAACATAAGTGAAAACTTTAGCATGACAATAGAAGGTAGAATTTATTACTCACATCCATGTTTTGGTGATGTCTACATCCTTTTATAATGCCATGAATTGGTTTCTTTGGTCTTCCAAATGCAACCCATTGTGTCCTTAGATGTTGCAAGATGTCAATATATGGATGATTCTTTAAAATAGTTTGAGCCTCCATGTTAGCCATTGGTGATGTTTTGCATCTTGCATCTTTACAGGCATTGCCAACAATGTGTGCCTTCCTCCTTGTGTAAAAAACTCTTTGTGCAAATGTATCTCACAATGCTAAACCAATGATAAGATTTGTTATGTATTATTTCCAATTAATGTGAAAGAAAAGGAACATGCAGGTTCCAACAATGGAATCCTTAGTTGTAATCAAGAAAAAACACCAATCAATGTGAAAAAACAGCAACACGAAAATTACAACATCAAGGAAAGAATGGAATCCTTATTTATGATCAAGCAACAAGAATCAAACTCTCATAACTTATCGGCTGATACCTCTTCCCTTTACATTTGTTACGTATTCTTTCCAAAAAGAATCCAACTCCCATAACTTGTCAGTTGATACCTCTTCCCTCTGCATATGAGTATTTGTGCCTTTGTGGAATGGCATGAGATAGGCACATGTAGCTTTTATAACATCATGGAAAAGATATTCACCAAGCCATTTTTGGATGTACTTTGTCTACTGGTTTCTTTTAAATATAATAGTATTCCTTTTTGTGAAAATGCTAGTGATCGAAGTTCCTTAAATTGTACTTAATATTTCTCAATTTTTAATGTGATTGTATAAATACATAAATGTTCGACTACATGTGAGAGGTCTAGAGCACTTGGAAAAGGACCCACCTAGTGTGTATTCATTGAGTGAGGAAATCACTTAATTGTTGCATGCATTATTTTATGTGACAAGAGTTCTGAGGGTCTGTAGGAGAACGATTGAGTTCTAAATAAACAATGAACATTCACTAACCATGATTTGATTGTTGGGTCAGTTGGTACATTAAAAGTTCCACTTCGACAACCCCAAGTATGTTCAAGTGGGTGGGGTCACGACAACATATATGACTGCATGGACCTCAACACAAGATCCAATTGCATGGAGTGGTACCAAAATGTATAACAAAAGTTCATGCACAATCTGCCTCCCTGGCCCTAACGTCCACTCTTTCCTCCTTGTGTATTTTCCTCATACAAAAACACCAATTAATGTGAAAGAAAAGGAACATGCAGGTTACAACATCAATGAAAGAATGGAATCCTTAGTTGTAATCAAGAAAAAACACCAATCAATGTGTAAAAAAAGCGACACGAAAATTACAACATCAAGGAAAGAATGGAATCCTTATTTATGATCAAGCGATTGCACCGGGACCAATTCTAAAATATCTCAAAAAACCAACGTCAAAAAAGAAAACATGAGGTTCACCTAGACCCATCACCATTCTACCATCCCACATTCCAATCCCATAACCTAAACTTCCATTTTGACAATCCCAAGTAGGTTCAATGTCAAAAAAACAAGTTTCAACATCAAAGAAATAATGGAATACTTAGTCTAATCAAGAAATTGCACCACACTTTCACTACAAGGATAAGAATTGGGAGAATACCTCAAAAAACCAATGTTAGAAAAGAAAATCATGAGTTTCACCTAGACCAATCATCATTCGATATACCACCCCACATTCTAATCCCAGAACGTAAACTTCCATTTCAATAACCCCAAGTAGGTCCAAGGTGGTTGGACTAACAACATCTCAAGCGAGCAAGTATAATAGAAGCAATTGCAGGGTCCTCAACACAAAATCCAACTAAAGGAGACGGTGACAAGAGGTCCACGTGTTCTACATCCATGAAAGAGGAAGGCAAAAAAAGGAGCCCATGCTTTACAAGAGATGTGCAAAGCATGGACCACCTCACCCCTAAGGCATATTTTGCCAAATTATTTAAGGACATTATGTACCATATTGGTCGAAGCAACCATAGGATATAATCCTTTGCCCTATAATGGCCTTGCAAGAGGCAACATAGCAATACCTCGATGGTTCTTTTTGAGAATTCATTGTGCCTAGCAAGAGGATGATATTGATGTCTATGGACATTTGATTAGCACAAAATTAAGGGGTGCCCTTAAGTTGTACCAACAAGAATTTTTGTAATACAATATATTCAAGGTGTTTAATCATTTTGGTTTGTTTGTTGCTAAATTTTATTTAAAAAAATTATTCATGTGCATGATTACACCAGAGATCGATGAAAAGTGGGTAGGGACTGCAATGGGGAGGGAGTTAAAACGGGCCAACTCCGGGCCCAATCGGAGTTAAGATGCCATCAAGGCCACCATGACAGGGTCAAATGGCACCTGGTCACACCTTGGCAGCCCAGAGGGCATCTTAACTCCGATTGGGCCCGAAGTTGGCCCGTTGCGATTCTTGTGCCGTTGAAGTCCCTAGTGGGTGCCTTTGGGCTGTCAAGATTTTGCCCTGTCCTAGACCACTTTTTGTCGATCCCTGGTGTACTTGTGACTCCATTGGTGATACAAGCGTTCGATGTTCTCTATGAGGCGTTCTACCTCCATGATATGTGTGATTTTTAGTTTATTTGAAGGCTTTCTTGCCATCCCCTAACATCCCGATCAGTCTCAAAGACCCTATACTGATCAAGGAGTGTGTGCCAGTTTGGATCATTGTCTTGTTGGACTATGGGATGCCTTGTGTGGGGAAGGGCTTTGGTGGAGTATCCAAAAGATATGCGGAGGCATCACCCTCTATATATACTTGGGCTGAAGCAGATCTTGGATTGTTTCCTTTGAAAGCATGGGCAAGCCTTGTTGTTGTGAGTCTTCACACTCTCTCATTGCCTGCTGCCTTGTGCTTGTAGCTATGGTGTGTGTATGGCTGTGGTTGGTGGGTGGTTGTGGTGATTGTGCCTTGGGCCGCGACTGGTGTTGCCTTTGTGTGTAAGGGGTGGGGACTACCCGATTAGCATCATTAGCTATAAATGTTGAAATGGCATTTTGGGCATCGTCTTGCATGATGTTAACAGGATAGGCTACTTCTGCATCAATGAACTCACTGAGTCCAGTTTCTAGCATATGCAGAAGTGCTCTTTCTATCCTATTGTATAGAATCATGATGCCTTCTGGTGAGTATTGATTCTAAGAGTAGTGCCCAACTTTCTCTCTACTCTTTCTTCCCATCAATTAAGCTTCATCCAAATTCATAGGAGAGAATAACTATGAATGTGAGGAATGAGACCCCCACATACTTGAGAATGAGGCCCTCATTAGACTCCACCATGGTGGTCTCCAAAATAAATTGGTGAGAGATCTCATCGTATTACTAAACTAAGCTACCACACCTCGATATGAAAAACCACTTTTGGTGGAGAAACATCTCTTTATACCCCAAAGTTATAGAATTTTTGTTCATAGATTCAACCATTGTCTCCCACATGTATGAGTAGGAGGATAAAGTGCTAAGATGGGATATAAGGCAGTGAAGCAGCTAAATCTCGTGATGAAATTGGAGAGATAATAAAAGCTATCATTTTCAAATGTCTGGTGCAATTTGTTACTTGATTTAAGATGGATTCTTTAAATAAAAATTTTTGTTGGGTAAAATAAGGATTTATATTATAACTTGTGAAACATTGTGTTTGGCAACGTTGTGTTAGATTTTTAAAAAATACATAACATGTTGGGTAAAATAATCATTTATATTTTAACTTGTGCAACATTGTGTTTGGCATTCAAAGCGTTAATTTTGTGGTGCTTGAATGTTAAAAGAATACACAGCTTCACATGTGAGAATTCAACAATATTGTATATGTTATATTGTACTTCAGAAATTCAGAATTGTAATAATGATTCATGACAAGATGCACACATATACATGTAAAATTGGATTTATTATTCAATGAATGTACAACTTATACTTTCTTCTTTGAATGTCTAATAGAGAGTACATCTAATTATTTCTCTTTACACCAAATATAGTATTCCAAGATAATGACGTGGCTATGCTTGTTGGGCCCTCTATTTTCGCTCGTAGAGCAAATGTAGTCTTTGCCAAGACCAATTGCTACAAAATCTATAAATAGCACTAGTTCTACACACTAAGAGGACTTTGCCTACATTCTCAAGAACATTTCATTGCACAAAAAACTCCTAAGTGCTTTACACTTTTTAGCTCCACATGTGCGTGAATTGTAGATCCATTGTGGTGGAAAATTACTAATACTTATGGTGATATACATCCTTGGTATTGTGCTAGTGCAGCATCCTTAAAAAACATCTCTATGATCTCCATGCCATATAGCAAAGGGGTCAATCGGGAATGCAACCTACAAAATACAAGCGTACATTTAGCATTTTATACATGATGTAGAGAGTGAAATAAGATACGATTGATCAATACTTACCACCATGGATTCATCTTTCTCTACCATCCCCTCCCTTGTGACGTTGATGCCTCCATGCAATGGGGATCTTGAAGATGTTTCTTTCTCTTTAGAGACCTTTGGTACCAAGGCTTGGATCCTCTATAATTCCTTCTTCGAGATTGCTATCTTTAATACGCAAGGGCTTGTGCAATGACCTCCTGATGTGATTGGTCCACCATACATGAGATGAACCCTAGGGACTTACCTAGGCTCGCATTCTAATGACTGCATGGAACACTGTGAAAGTTTCTTTCAAACATTCTAGAGGTTTCCATTCTACACAAATTTATGAAAAAATGTCAAAATCATGGAGAGCACATATATCAATATTACAAAACACAAAATAAAATAAATGCAAGTAGTAGAAAAGAAAAGCCTTTTTAAACTTACAATTTTTTTTCCTTTCGTTCTCTATCTTGGCTCCAATTTTGAGGTGTAGACATCCTTGTCCTTGGCATTGCTTGACTCTACAAATGTCAAGGTTTCCCTTGGTCTTCTATTGAGAGGTGATGACATGTTGATGGTGGGTGGTGGGAGGGAAAAGGGTTGGAGGAGATGGTTGGAGAGGGAGGGAGGAGAAGGCAGTGGGTGTAGGAGGGGGGAGGGAGGAGAGAGGGAGGGTGTGGCTATAGGAGGGAGAGAGGGAGTGGTTGGAGGAGGGAGGAAGGGAGGGAGGGAGAAGAGAGGGAGCATGGAGGTGGTGGTTAGAGGCAGGAGGTGGTGGTAGCTTGAGGGAGGAGGGAGGAGATGGGTGGCTATAAGAGGGAGGAGGAGGGAGCTGGGAGGTGAGAGGAGGAGGGAGCTAGGAAGAGGAGGGAGGAGGGAGGAGGGAGGGATGAGGAGGGAAGAGGGAGGTGCGAGGGTAAGGGATGAGAAAGGAGGTGGGAAGAGAGAGAGTGGAGGTTGAGTAGGAAAGAGAGTGTAAGAGAGAGAGTAGAAAGCAATCATGAGAGATCCCACAAGATATGGGGAATCTTTGACCTGCCCCCTTTCTTGGGAAACTAAAACCCAACATTTATGTGCAAATGGCACTCTCTCATAGCCCCTCCCTAATCACTTTTGATTAAATCCTTAATCTTAAAGGGGCCTGTTTAGTGGAGAACCTCCCCTAATGTATTGTCCTAGTTATGCCAGATGTCTCACCTTTAATTGTTACCCATGTTCTCCTAAATAGTAACCTCTATTCAACCCACCTTCACCTGATCAGTATTGCCTATCTCTACTCTTTTCTATTTATCCCCACCTATTTTTATATCACCACCTATTTCTATATCCCCACTTGTCCTTGTGTCGTGGGATCCTATGAGACTTATCCTTTGACGTCTTGTACTTCTTGATTTCTTAGAGGCTTTCCTACTCCTAGTATTGTCTTGCTTTATCATTTTAAGCACTAGTTCAAAAAACTTCTAAAATTTGGATAATGGCACAAGTTCCATTCTCATATCCTCATATGAGAATGGCACTAGTGCCATTCTCCCTTTCCTTATATGGAGAATGGAACTAGTACCATTCTCCCTTTCCTGATATGGAGAATGGCACCAGTTCTGCCATTCTCATATCTTTATATGTGAAAGAAATGATAATGACATGGGCGCAATTCTCCCAATGAAGAAAGGAAAAATGGCAGTGGTGCCAATCTCCCTATGAGGAAATTGAGAATGGCATTGGTGTCTTTCTCATATGTGGATATGAGAATGGCATGGGTGCTATTCTCCCTATGATGAAGGGTGGATGGATTTTTTTACATTCTCCTTGTGAGGAAAGGGAGGATGGAATTGGTGTCATTCTCCCTATGAGGAAAGGAAGAATAGTATTTCCATTCTCTTTATAAGGATATGAGAATGTAAATGGTTCCATTCTCCCTAAAAGGAAAGGTGGAAATGGCATTGGTGCCATTCTCCCTATGAGGAATAGCGGAATGGCACTAGTGCCATTCTTCTTATGAGGATAGAGGAGGGATAGAGAGGATGGAACTAGAGCCATTTTCATATGAAGAAAGGGAGAATGGCATTGTTTCTACTTTTCTTATTAGGATATGAGAGTGGAATCGGTTCCATTCATCCTATGAGGAAATGGGAAATGGTACTAATTCCATTATCATTTACATATTTCAAAATGGCACTAGTGCCATTCTCCCTATGAAGAAACAGAGAACGGAACTTGTGCCATTCTCCCCGTGAGGAAAGGGATAGTGGCACTAGTGCTAGTTCCATTCTCTATTTCCTCATAGGGAGAATGGCATCAGTGTCATTCTTATATGTCTACATGCTAGTACCACTATCCCTTTTCACACGACATCGTAGTTAGAATTGTTGGAATTTGGAAAACACTATCATTCATAGATGCGGGATTTTTCTAAAAGATTTATTATGGTGTTCACTTGTCTACAACTACCACCATCAGCTACCTTGCATAAAATTATAATTTCATATTTTTGTTGAAAGTTTCTATCAACTTTTATAATCTTTCAATCATTTGCAATCGTTATCTATAATTAACTTGTGACTTATGAGAGTAGTGAGGCTTCAAGTTTTAAAACGTGCAATGATGAATATGCTCAATTTTACAATCCTTCACTTACGAGTATGAGGTATGATTAAAATGTGTATTCAATCATGAGGTCTGATAAACAAGTGAATTTTGAAAAAGTGCAGCACAATTACCACGGGAGGCTATTTGAAAGATGCTTCAAATTTTCATTAACAAATATTATAGTTTGCCATTCTCTTTCTAGAATGCGTGAACATGTATATTGAAAACATTATTATGCAACAATGTCATCGCGAAATAACTTTTTTCTTCTCCAATTATGAGTTTTATGTATTGTTTCATTTTGTTGCGTGAATTAAACAATCGTTCATAATTTGAGGACAAAAGTACTTCGTTCGTCTATTCTTGTTTATAACTTATCTCATTTATGTCCAGATGTAAAACAACAAAATATTATAACATAATGGTCATAATTTGTACTAAACTCACTTTAATTTGATAAAAAACTGTGCCAACTTGTATTAATAGAAAAGGAAGTGGTCAGCCCACAAGTAACCAGGTACAAAAATTGGCAAACTCAAGAGGCTAATATTAGCCTTCGGTCTACATTTCTACCGCAGTACCAAACCAACTCCTATGTCCTAAACTAATCCTTAGCTGACACCACTCCCTCATCCCATAACTTCTCCTTACAATTATATATCAGCAAGGGCAATCTGCACACCCAGTGTATCATTTCTCAAAAGATCAACCGATTGCTAACAGACCAAATAGCCATGACCATGGCCGCACGCATAAAGGGTTGAATACTAATCTTCCAATTTTTTTCAATTTGTAGAATTAATATATCTTATGTACAGTAGTTGTAGTTGTTCCATCGCATTTCATTAACCTTCTATTCCGGTAAGAGCCGAATCTCTAGTCTTACACAAGCTCAAACAACATTTATCGGCCATTATATTATTAAAATAAAATTATGGCACGATTATCATCCGTCCAAAATTCAACGTCAACATGCTCGTCAAAATTTTAAATGTCCACATTCGAACGTTCCGGTCGCATACACAAACGTCGCTGCGCGAAGAGCAAATGGCTTCGTCGACCGAAAACTACATACAGTCGACCGACTCCGGACAGCAACACGAAGATATTAAACAGTAGTTACAACGACAACATGGGCAAATGCAGGGAACACGATTCAATTATGAAAATCTACAACATGAACATCTTCGCAGGCGTACAAACCCTTTATGAACTAGATATTATGAACTAGATAGAGCAAGGCTCTTTTATGGTCTAGAGCCAACCACTTTTCCAACACGCACTGCTTCCCTGCATGGACATTCACACATCATCTAGTGCGATGCAGTGACAGCCGGTCAGAAAGGCCGTCCTGCGTTACGATCCTCACAACGCCTGCGACCTACGATCAGAAACCAAAATTAACGGAAAGCTGAGAAGCGGCGTCTTTGAATCAAAAGATCCCAACGTGTAGCTTGGTTTATGGTTTTGAGCTGGGTACGCGGAACAAGGAATACAACATCAAAACGCGAGAATTCAACAACCACACCTTAGTGAGAACCGCCCTTGCCGTGGTGGTCATGATGGTGGCGGTGGTGGTCATGGTGGAAGAGTTCTTCCTCGTAGAGTTTGCCTCCGTGATGTCCTTCATGCCCACCACGTTTCGGGTGGTCATGGCGGTAAACTTCGCGCTGACCTTCATGTACAGCTTCAACTTCGGGGGTGGCTTGATGTCCTTCATGCCCACCACGTTTGGGGTGGTCATGGCGGTAAATTTCGCGCTGACCTTCATGTACAGCTTCAACTTTGGGGGTGAAAGCCACCGCCACCAGAACCGCAACCAATAGCACCGCTAACAGCTTGTGACCCATTTCGTCTCACTCAACAACTACAAGTAAAATTGCTCTTGAAAGCTGAGGCTCGTTGTGTTTTTATACACGAATCGTGACTCACCAGTCCAGGCACCTGGACCGGGAGCCCCTGGCAGCTCCCCTAAATGCGCCGGATCCCACCTAGTGTAAAATTAGTTCTACCTGCGCCTGTTGCTCCTGGGAGTTACGCCCGCGGTGTCGGGCTGGCAGTCAGTGGCAACCAGCTCGGTGGCCAGCCTTGTTTCCACTCCAATGCCTCTTGTACACGCGTAAAGTATTAGCAGGTCGGGCTGGCAGTCAGTGGGAACCAGCTCGGTGGCCAGCCTTATCTTTCAGTGCCATTGTCTGCCGGTGACCTATCACCCCGAGAAAAACGAGGGTACATCAGCATTTTGTGATTGGTACACATGTGATTGGTACACATGTGATTTCACTATTAGATGAGATAGGTTGTTTGCATGTGCTATTAATTGGGGTTTCGTTGCTCGAGTTCTTCTTTACGGTGGAGGCAATTGTTCTCCTTGCTTTTCCATGGTTCTGCATTGTAAGGGTAGAATCTCTTTAATTCTTCATTTTAAATGGGTTTGTTCTCTTCCTCTCCATGTTCTGAGTTGGCGCCATCTCATGGTACTGGAGTCAATCGTGGAGAAACGTGGAAAGTATAACATGATTATCAAAGCACGGATTTTATGTTGGTGTTAATGTACCTCCTTGCTCTTTATAAACAAGTACGCTGGTTGTATCGTTGTGCACTGTTCTTTGCTATTCAGATTTTTTGCAATGGAAGGTTTTGCAGAGTACATGGACACGGATAGCGGTGCTTTTGCCCAAGGTCTGCAACTATGGCTTATACTCATTTCCATTTCTCTTTGTTTGCTTTCCAAAGCGTCTCTCATTATTTCTCCTCTTCATTACTTCATTGAGATTTTTGTTCTGTGGTTGTAGGTCTAGCCAAAGTTTGCCCATCGGTCATCGATTCTCTTAGCACTCCCATATGTGCAAAACGTCCTGCTGGTGAAATGGAGAATGCATTGAACATGAGTGATGCAGGCAAAGGTATAACCATGCAATGGTTTTAGAGCCAATTGATGTGGTCGCGTTTTGTATAAGACACGATTCGTGCTTAGCAGAGTCGAACACTATTGACTTTGGGTTTTTTGGATATGGATTTTTGTTGTTTGTGCTTGGCTCTGTGCGCAAACTATTTCCATTTCAACACTTTATAAGGTGATAACGCTTATTTGCTTCTTTAGAAAGCTATTGTCCTACATGAAACAATGATTATTCGTAATAGTTTTGCGTTTATTGTTGTCACTCTACTGCCTCCTCTCATTGCATTGTCTGCATCCTGCTAATCTGCTCCGTCTGTCGCCTGTGGCTGCAGCACTTTTCTACCTTAATTAATGTCGCGACTTGTTTAAATTTTATCCTTCCATAGAGGTCGATAACTTTGTTAAATTATGCCCATTGTTGCATTCGTCGTTCCAGAGTATTATGTGTCCCAATAACTCTTATCGTCTAATCAATCACTTGAGAATTCATTTTGTTGGTATATATCATTTGTAGAATTAGTTTTCTTACGCACGGATTATAGGATGTATGCTTCTTTGCATTTTCTTGTCTGTGCGAGAAATGAACTTGTTGAAGTCTTGGTCTAGTGTAAGCTATTGAATGCTTCAAGAGCGGGTGGACGGAACATTCGATCTTTCTCCAGTGTAAGTTGAAGCTCAAGGAGAAATTCTAACGAATGTGTATGTGGACTCCCCCTAGTGTAGGAGCTCGTTCGTACCTCGTATTCTTTCTAGAGCTTCTAGCCTGTGGGTATAGTTGAACAATGTGCTGAAATGAGTCTTGCTGCTAGTTTGCTAAGCGCCTCTGGAATAGTAGGATTCCCACTCAATATATAGGAAGTAATAATGGTTATCTGTGTGTGTCTCTAACATGCAATAGAAGTCATTTTTTGCGGATGGATTTAGAGGTCGCTCTTTGCGGACTGATTTAGAGGACGTACACTCCTTTTAAATTTTCTATGCATGTGAA
This sequence comes from Dipteris shenzhenensis, assembly GCF_047967505.1. Classification (NCBI taxonomy): domain Eukaryota; kingdom Viridiplantae; phylum Streptophyta; class Polypodiopsida; order Gleicheniales; family Dipteridaceae; genus Dipteris; species Dipteris shenzhenensis. The sequence continues at coordinate 48,944,322 of NC_141611.1, read as the reverse complement.
GAACCTTCGAATGGTTCCATTTATGCATCTCCAACATGCGATAGAAGTTTTGTCTTCCTCCTTCTTTAGCTGGCAGACTCAGATATTTAAATATTAGTGGTTGAAGTTCAATTTCATGCTCTCTACTCCAAATTTTGTAGGTTTGTTTGCCATGCAAATGTACCAATGGAATGAGCGTAGAAATAGGATTTGATTGGCCTAACAATAGAGCCTTCTTAGTCCTTCCTTTAGTTGAGCCTATTGTGGCTTTTTTTTGAAGTTTAACTCCCTCATAGCATAAAAAGGTAAACGTTGTTTCAAAGATAACATTAAATCATTCAAGAATGTCAACAATTAATGCAGTGGATGTTCATGAATTTTCAAGTAATATTTGGATGTTGTCAATTGTTAACATTGATGCATTGGATATTATTTGGAAAATGTGCCATGGTGTGCGAAGATTTGTACAATTACAAACAATGTTCTCAAATAATGCTGTTTTCAATTGTTCATAAGTTAGAGTGGGATAGAAGTCTACAAGACACATGGGAGAATTTTTGTTAGCAGAATAAAGAGCAATGAAAGTTTGGCTTTTTGCACAGTGCTTTCTCTCAAGAAGTTGTTCTATATCCATTGTGTTGGCAACAAAGTGTTCAACTACAAAACAATGATGTCACATGTGCATTAGAATTGAATTTCAGAGTTGAGATGGAGAAAGTCCAACAAAATATTGCATAGAAATAAAAAGATACATTACGCATTCAATTCGAATGCTATTATGAAGCCAGAGCTATTGATAGTGAAGCTTCCACTAGGTTTGCAAGTTTTGAGTTTGCTTCATACCATCATGAGATCTTCTTCATACATTTGAAGAAATGGTACACCTAAAGACAATACAATGTCCACATATGGATCCCTTATGTGAATTGGAATTTGCTGACCATTGTGTTGATCAATGTCTCCTGTCAAGCTACAAACTTGCACAACATTTGTGGGACTTTGGCAAGAGTAGCAAAACGGATAAAGCAAATCCTGCCTCACACGAAAGCCACGACAAGACTTGCAAATGTGCTCCACCAGGTCTGTGTTCACATTTGTGAAGTACAAAATCCCAGACACCTACAATTTGAAGTTCCCTTTGTTTGAGAATATGTTTTCTTGAGAAAAAGAATAAATTATGAATTGACGTAGATACATTGTTTCCATAGCCCAGTCGTGCAACTTGGCTAGAGAACGTAATTTCAAGTCTTCTTTCATTGGACCATCGAGACGTCCACCAAAATGGTGAAGTCAAAAACACAAATTGTATTATTTTCTTTCAAGAATGAAACATTCTTGAGAACATACATAACCACACCTTCTGCATTGAATTCTTGCATAAGTGGAGTCAATGTGGGTTTTCTTTCATTGACAAACTTAAAGTAATAGGAACTGAATTGAAAATGAGCACTGCTTTTCATCCTCAAACGGATGGTGAGAGAAATTGCTCTACATGGTCACCATGGCTTGAATGGCATTCATGTTTTATACACTATCGTTGATGCACCATGTGTCACGCGATGCGTAATACAGAAAAACGAAATCAGAATTCGAGGCACTATTAACACGAAACCACAGAAGCCTTCTTTATTGAACAGAGAAATCCTTTACAGCAGCTTTCGAGCAGCACATTCCATAATCAGAGCTCAACCTCCCGACCTCCCCCGAGCAGATCTCACTTGCAATCTGATGATCGCACTCTCACTCATGATCGCACTCCCGAGGGAGAAAGATACATGAATTTTGATTTGGAATCTCACTCTGGTCTAGTGTCTTGGATCTCGTGCAGGCTTATGAACTTCGTTTCCAGTTCGAAATCGTCCTGAAGCTTCGTCATGCCTTGAAAAGTGCGCACATTCCAAAAACGGCCAACTCTTCCAAATCTGGCGATCTAATCTGAGCGGCCATCTCAATCCACGTGCCTTGCCTTCCACATCGCATCACATCTTGATTTGTGTTCTTTTTTTGTTTTTTTCAAGTAAGTTTTTCCAAAATCATCCTTTAAAGTACTGAAAACTCAACTGTAAAAACATGCTCGACTCAAAAATGTTCATTTCGAACTTTTCCTGTGCAACATAAAACTTTTCCAAAATGTTCAAAACATAAAATCAAGCCATTCTAACAAATTTCTACAACATGCAGTTCCAAAATTTGCATATATAAAAATGTAACATCACATTCTCCCCTCATTAAAAAAATTCTGCCCTCAAAATTTTAAGGACGGGAATTCCGCAACTAAGGCATCTAGGTCAACTCATGACGTATCATCGATGGGGTAGACATCCCATTTTACTAATACTTCTACTATATTTATGTTTCTGAGTTGGCGTGTCTTTCTATCTAGAATCATCTCGGGTTCCACCTTTAAACTCGCATCCTCCTTGATTCTCGAGTTGTCCTACAAAATGTGTAAAGGATTAGCGACATAAGTTTTCAACAAACTAACATGAAAAATTTGAGGACCTTTGATATGTGCAAGAAGGTCTAGCTGCTAGGTGAGCTAGTAGGCAAGCGTTCCCACCCTCTTTACAACTTTGAATGGACCTGCAAAATGGGGCGAAAGCCTACGATCTTTGAGAACACATACACATCCTTGCATTGAGGTATGTGACAAGTGGTATCAGAGTAGTGATTCTCTAACTGTGTGGAGTTACCATGTTGTACCATGCCGACATCAGCGTGACATCGTCGAGGACACAAAGAGAGAACAAGAATCAATAAATCACTTGGGAGCATTTCCTTTCTCTCTCTCTCAAAGTCAAATTTTTTACAATAAAGAAACAAGAATTTCGCACATATTGATGTTTAGAAAAGGGGGGGGTGACATCGGACTCTGATTTTTTATTAATAGGGGAACCGGGGGTAAAGGAGGGAGGCATCACACACCTCTTAATTAGGGAGGGGCTTGTAAAAGGACAAATTTATTACGAAGCTCCTCCTCGCCGTCATGCAATCCCCCGTCGTGCTTTGCCGCATGGCGCATCGAGATGTGCATTGAGAGCTGTGCCACCCAACATACGTGGGCATTCAACCCTAGTCTATCTCCCCTCTTTAATTAGGGGGGGGGAGGCAATCAGTTTTTTGTAACAAGGGGGGGAGCCTTGTAGGCTTGTAATGTGGCCTCCCACTTAGTCTGTGCCAAAAATCGTGCGATCGCCATTGACTTGGAGTCCGGTCCCGTGCGTCGCCTTAGCCACGTCAACCCCCTTAGTCGCCTCTGCATTCGGCCCTATGTACCGGGTGGTGCGTGCCGCAATTGGCGCAACAAATTGTGAAACATGCGTGGCACTACCTCTGAATTCTGCGACTTGCAGCCACCAGCCACCACCGTCAGCTCGCCACCTCTGCCCTTTGCCCCTCCACTTCCACTTCCACTTCCAAGAGAAGGATTGCATATTGAATGATGGAAATAAGTGATTGCATGAATGAAGGGATTGCATGAACGATGGAAAGGGAAAGCATGATTGAAGAAAGAGATTGCATTCGTGAGGAAATAAGGGATTGTGTTCTCTTTTTCTCTCCTTTCTCCTCTCTTTCCTTCTCTTTTCTCCTCTCTTTTTCTCTCTTATCTCCTTTCTTTTTTCTCCTCTCTTTTCCTCTTTTTTCGTCTCTTTTCTCATCTCTTTCCTTCTCTCTATTTTCCTCTCTTTTCTCCTCTCTTTCCTTCACCTTGTCTCTCTTTTTCCTTCTCTCTTTTATCCTCTCTTTCCTTCTCTTTTCCTCTCTCTTTTTCTCTCTTATCTCCTCTCTTTCCTTCTCTTTTGGTCTCTTTTCTCATCTCTTTCCTTCTCTCTTTTTCTCTCTTTCCCCCCTCTCTTTTCTCCTCTCTTTCCTTCACCTTGTCTCTCTTTTTCCTTCTCTGTTTTATCCTCTCTTTCCTTCTCTTTTTGTCTCTCTTTTTCTCTCTTATCTCCTCTCTTTACTTCTCTCTTTTTCTCTCTTTTATCTTCTCTTTCCTTCTCTCTATTTTCCTCTCTTTTCTCCTCTCTTTCCTTCACTTTGTCTCTCTTTTTCCTTCTCTTTTATCCTCTCTTTCCTTCTCTTTTCGTTTCTCTTTTTCTCTCTTATCTCCTCTCTTTCCTTCTCTTTTCGTGGTAATTTTCCTCTCTTATTTCCTCTCTTTTTCTCTATTTTTTTCTCCTCTCTTTCCTTCTCTCTTTTTCTCTCTTTTACCCTCAATTTTTCTCTCTTTTTCTCCTCTCTATTCCTCTCCTTTCTCCTCTCTTTCCTTCTTTTTTCTCCTCTCTTTTTCTCTCTTATCTCCTTTCTTTTTTCTCCTCTCTTTTCCTCTCTTTTCCTCTCTTTCCTTCTCTATTTTTCCCCATGTGAAGCTTCAATAGCCTGACATTGAGCAAGCAGATATAGACTTCTGTCACTCTAATTCAAAGAATGCAGGAGTGTGTAAATGCTTACTCAATGTCAGGCTATCACTCTATTTTTTCTTTTGCATCTCGTGACAAGGGCATGCTCGATGGTAATCTTCTTCTTTTCTTTTCTTCAGTTTATCATGTGGCTAGGAAGCTCTTTAGCCTCACCTGATCTTTGGGATGCCATCTTTCGGGAGTTATATAACCTTTTGGGGCACCCTCCCACTCCTAGGGAGTTATACACATACATGACGGGTACTCTAAACACCGCAGTACAGACTCCAAACCACCCCAACCCCACACCAGCTGAGATTACCCTAGTGGAGTCGAGATAACCCAACCAGCTATAGAGCCGAGCCCCTTCTCCCCGAGAAGAAGTAGACTTACCACAGTTGCCTCAAATGCCAATCATCCGCCTGCACCAAAGTGCGAAGTACCTATGGAGTCCAGTTGTCTCCTCGCAGCCCTCCTCTGACCCTCGAACATTTTGGGATGGTTCCTGTTTTGCTTCTTGAAAAACTTCCAATCAGCTTTGTCTACCCAGCTGGGTTTAGCCTTCCCCTTTGCGATGGAAGCATGCAAGGTTGACCTACGATGCTTTAAGACCAAACCCATGCCCTCTCGCATGTAATTCTCATTGAACTCCCAATTGGGGGGTTAGGATATTTTGTTTTCAATTCATTGATGACTACTTGCTTCTTTTGGTCATCTTGGTACCGCCAATGAGTAGCTATACTGCTCCTGAACAAGTGGTTCATCAACTGCCTCATGGTGGCCATCACTGCTATGCTCTTTTTATCGTCTATTATCTCTCCAGTAGCTGTGATTTGATAGGAAAGGTCCTCGATCGAGTAAGGAGGACTCATGGCAGTGGCAAAGTCAGAGCAAGTGGTGTTACTATGAGCGCTTTTGGAGCAAGGAGTAGCAGTGGGAGTAGGAGAGGGAAAGGGACTTGACTGGTACTGGGTCTCGAGACCAAGTGGAGACCTGTAGGGATGTGAGTGTGCTGACTCGTCTACATCTCTCGAGGTAGCACAAGATAAGTGACCCCTCCTACCCTTCCTTCCCTTATGATGGGCATGCCCAGGTTTGTGCTTGGCTCTGTGCGCAAATTATTTCCATTTCAACACTTTATAAGGTGATAATACTTATTTGCTTCGGTAGAAAGCTGTCATCCCACGTGAAATGGTGATTATTAGCAATAGTTTTGAGTCTATTGTCATCACTCTAGTGCCTCCTCTCATTGTGTCATCTGCATCCTGCTAATTTACTCCATCTATCGCCCATGACTGTAGCACTTTTCTACCTTAATTAATGTCGTTACTCGTTTAAATTTTATCCTTCCATAGAGGTCGCCAACTCTGTTAAATTCTGCCCAGTGTTGCATCCGTTGTTCTAGAGTATTATGTGTCCCAACAACTCTTATCATCTAATTAGTCACTTGAGAATTCATTTTGTTGGTACATATCATTTGTAGAATTAGTTTTCCTATTCACAGGGTATATGACGTATGCTTCTTTGCCTTTTCCTGTCTCTGCGAGAAATGAACTTGTTGAAGTCTTGGTCCAATGTAAGCTATTGAATGCTTCAAGAGCCGGTGGATGGAACGTTCAGTCTTTCTCCAGTGTAAGCTGAAGCTCATGGAGAAATTCCAATGAATGTGTACATGGACTCCCCTGGTGTAGGAGCTCGTTCATACCTCATATTCTTTTTGGAGCTTCCCTATGTATAGTTGAACAATGTGCTGAAATGAGTCTTGTTGCTAGTTCGCTAAGTGCCTCCGGAATAGCAGGATTCCCACTCAATATATATGCACTAATAATGGTTCTCTGTATGCATCTCCAACATGCAATAGAAGTCATTTTTTGCGGATGGATTTAGAGGTCGCTCTTTGCAGATAGATTTAGAGGATGTATGCTCCTTTTAATTTTTCTTTGCATGCGAAGAACCTCTGAATGGTTCTCTTTATGCATCTCCAATGTGTGATAGAAGTTCTGTCTTCCTCCCACGCCTTGGCTTTCATCATCATGGTCATGCGATAGAACTTCATCTTGCTGTTGTTTTTCCCCACGTCCCCCAGTCAGCTAACACTACATGCCACACCGCCTCAGGTGCTCACTCCACTTCCATGATTTAATGTTTTAGAATTGTGAATGCCCCTCATGTTGCAACCATTCGTTGCACATCCTCTACGGTAGTGGTGATTAAAATCGGAAGTCTGAATCTGCGATGGTGTCTTTTGCGAAAGCACCCTATAGTAATTCCAAGTTGGAGCATAAAATATGATTCTAATCCTTCGTTCTACAATTACTCTCCTTTATTTGTATGCAATTCGTGTGTGATGATACTTGCTTTTGCTATTTTTGTCGAATATTATATTTGATCTCTTATGCTATGATCAAATATCATACATATAAGTCCAACGTTGTTGATTTCGGGTATTTGGTTGCTGCATGAAAATGGCAGTAGAATTGATATGCATGTAATATTGTTTTAATTAGGCATTAGTTGTCAGCCTCCTTACCACTAGAGTTTTGCTCCTCATTATTTCTCATTTCCTTTGCATTTTAAATTTTTTAGTTCGACCTACTACCTCCGCTTGTTCATACGTTGAAAAGAATGCATGTCCACCTAGTGCAAAGTCAAGTCCATTGCTCATTGGCACTCCAAGCAAACCCCCCCAAAGACAATCTTCTAAAAAATTTCCCAATAAAGAAAACCCCACGATGGTCATTGAAGAACTCATTTCAAGAAGTAGCTCAAGAAGCTTATGCTCAAGGTAATATAATTTTTATTTAAAATTTTCTAATAGTTTTGAAACAATTTTTTTTAAATTCCTTTTTTTTTGTGTGTGCTAGTGAAGAAGCTAATTTGTGAAATCCCAAAGCACGTTAGCTTTAAGTCTACCATAACCTCTCATGTGCAGCATGAACATAAATCTAAGAGTATAAGACATGAAAAGCCAAAAGCTAACCCCCCCAAAAGAGGCACAAACGATGTTGATTAATGATCGTTGAAGTTGCAAGTACATTTCTTAATGTATTGTGATGACAACAAGCCATTATTGCTTTAAATGAAGTTGTTTTCTCTTGTTGTGGACTACAATGCTTTTTCCTAGGCAATGAAGCACAACAAGACAAAGCACCCATAGACGCACACACAGATGCGTTTCCTTAACTAAAAACAAGCTTACAGGTGCGTCTATTTGCACATCTATTGGCACGTCTATAGACCCGCATCTACAGGCACGTCTATATAATAGACCGATGCACCTATAGGCACACCTAAAGACGTGTAAATAGATGCCCTACTAGAAATTTTAAAAAAATAGAGAGACGTGTACATAGATGCATTTATAGACGTGCTTATAGATGCTCTACAGAATATTTTTTGTTAATAAAAGCAGAATTTTGTGTGGTTGAAAAAAATGCTGTGTACGTTGTGTATGCTATATGCAGTTACAAGAATCCCATTTCCACATTGTGCAATTCGATTCTTACAGCCAACTGCATTTTAATTAGCATGATTGCAAGCATGTCTATAGCTAATGATTACAATTCCGAATAAAACATTACAACTCCAAAGCGTTTAGTTCACAAGGTATTAATTGATAGAACGTTGCACAAGGAAATTGAAAGCCAAAAAAATAAAAGGAGTGTATATTAATTCATAGCTCAAAAAGTGCTTGTATGTACATATAGCACAAAGCCAAGCCACGTCCTGTGGCTTCAAGTACAAAAAATAAGAGGAGTCTATATACAAGAGAGGCACGAAGCCAAGCCAATGGCTTCAAGTACAAAAAAGAGTAGCTAGCACTACTTCTACGACTAATCAGAGTTCTCGGCGTCCTCACTCCCTTCTTTGCTCCCTTCTTCACTCCCTTCTTTGCCCCCTTCTTCGCTCCCTTCTTCCTCATCTTCTTCCTCCAGATCAGTCACAAGGCCCTGTAAACAAGGGACATGTATCAATGTATGAAAAATCAAATCTTTAGTTACAATATTGACATTATTTAATTACTTTTAAATACCTGGGGGGCACTCCAGTAGCCCGGATATACTGGTCCTCAATAATCAAACCGTCATCATAGAAGTGCCCCCATGTATCTCCTCTATGATGGTGGCAGTGTTAGGCTGTCTCGACAGGAGTAGGGTACTTGCCCATGACATCAAGTTGCGAGATGACACAATTTGCGGAGGGGTTAGTACAAAGAAACAACCTCCTAATAAACTACATAAACAATATAATTTGAGATTGATACTTACAAATTGGGCCTCCCATGATTCAACACCCCCTACTCCAAAATCCACGCTTCTATATTGCTCCATTTGGATCCTTTGTGCCTCCACATGCTGTAGATTGGGGTCCACCTTCGCTACCTTTATTGCTGTCTTCCACTCATGCTTGTGATAGGTGTGGGGATGGCCCCTTGGTGGTTGACCTCCCTCAAGCCTGGCAATCTTAGCTAATGCCTGCCTCTTGAGTAAAGATCTTTTATTGCCAAGTATCATAACAATCTTTGACTTGGCCCATTTATCTATGAACTAAACATTGGGGGGATTGGGATACTTAGAGCAAATAATAGCAAGGGTCTCATTAGCCAACTTTTTTGGTTGGTCTTTGTAGTGAATAAAGCAATCTCTGTAGTTGTTAGCAATTACAGAGCGCATGAAGGCCATGATGTCCTTCCCCCGTGCATCCATCAAGATGCCTCCTATCTGAGTGATGTCATAGAAGATCGTACCATCATCCTCTGGCATGTTTGCATCCTTTGAATCATCCTCGTCCCCACCACTACCCCTCCCAAAGCATTGTGCCATGCATCCCCCACTTCTCTCCCTGCTACTACACTTGCTACCCTTTCGTGTTGAGCTAGTACACTGGGCACTCATAGCTGGAGAAGCGACTCTCAACTACATAGGAGTACATCGACCACTCGTAGCTGGAGAAGTGACTCTTGACTGCACAATACGCCGGCATATACTATTTTATTTGTTTTACTACATATTGCATGCACTTTATCTAACTCTCATAAATTGGGCCCACAGCAAGTTGCGATGGGTCAGTGGGAGCGACGATCGATTGGGTTGAGGTGGCTACTCGCATGGTATAAGTTTACTCCTACTTGTAATCTCACTTTTTAAACTGTTTTATTCTTTAAGTTCCAACCTAGTTTCCAACTAATATGGTTTCACTCTTAGAATCAAAGCTCGAGCATCCCATCAGTGGAGGTGAGCGGTGATGATAAGGGATTAGGCTTACACGGCTTTGATGAGGGCTAGGGATCAGGCACATCTCACGAGGACCAGGGATCAGACGCAGCTCATGAGGGCCAAGGATCAGGCTAGCAAGACGAGGACAAGGATGATGACGACGATTCAAATGAGCAGTAGTAGTAGTAGTAGTAGTAGTAGTAGTAGTAGCAGCAGCAGCAGCAGCAGTAGTAGTAATAGTGGTAGTAGTAGTAGTAGTAGTAGCAGCAGTAGTAGTAGTAGTAGTAGTAGTAGTAGTAGCAGCAGCAGCAGCAGCAGTAGTAGTAATAGTGGTGGTGGTGGTGGTGGTGGTGGTGGTGGTGGTGGTGGTGGTGGTGGTGGTGGTGGTGGTGGTGGTGGTAGTAGTAGTAGTAGTAGTAGTTTGCATATACTTCGCCATGTATACGCTTTTGTATATCAGCTCGTTTGAGCGATTTTGTATCACCCTTTTCGAAAGGGTAATTTTGTAACAAACAATGTTGTATATCTTTGACATGTATATGCTTCTATCGCTTGATCGGTTCATTTGAGCGATTTTGTATCACCCTTTCCATAAGGAAAATTTTGTAATAAAAAACATTCTTTTGTAACTACTAAATAAAAAACATTAGTAGGGCAAAACAGGGCTTATTGTGGCTTTGAATCAGTCATCAAGCTCAATAGCTTCTTTCCTGATTGATTTTCAGCATTACCCAAGAAGCACTGAAATGTATCATATACATCATGCTTCTGCCGAATCGGATATACCCATATGTACTTTGTAGCAGCATCAATAAATGTCACAAAGTAAGAGGCACCACCCAGTGAAACGGTAGGCATAGGCCCACAAACTGCACTATGAACCAATTGCAATGGCTCAACATACCTCTCACTGACAGTCTTCCTCACAAAAGAGGATCCTAAATGCTGATCATCATCACAATCATGACATAAAATTTGAGAGACATCCATAACAGGAATGTATCTCAATGTTATAAGGGCTTCCATACCTGCAATAGACATATGTCCAAGTCTGGCATACCATAAACTAACTGATGGCTACTTACTAATCGTAAGCATCTTATCCTGGACACCTGATACATGCAATGCATAAGAGAATCCAACCCATGATCCCCTAGCCATAACTAGATTGCCTTTAGCAATCTTCCATGCATGATCACCCAAAGAGACATGATAACCTGCCTCAACCAACTGTCCAGTACTGATCTTTCTCGTAGCAAGTCCTGGTATATGTCTAACCCTCTGTAGAACAAGAATAGAGCCACTAGGCATAACAAGGTGGATATCCCCATAACCATAGACATCCATAGAATGATCAATGCCCATCAAACCACTCTCTACAATGCATTCCTGATATGCATTGAACCATGACCTATGAGGGGTCATATGACATGAAGCACATGGATCTAACATCCAATCACCAAGAATGGGTACATCAATGGCCAAGAAGGAGGTGTCAGACATAGACAAAAGAATGCCTTCATCACTGCTACTGTCAGTGGAAACCCTGGCATCCACGCCTTGAAGCTCAACATGCTTCTTCTCCTTTTTCCTATCATTCTTAACCTTGCTCTTCTTCTTGTATTTTCTCAGCCATTTCCAGCAATACTTTTTCATGTGGCCATACTTTCCATAATAGAAACATCTAACACAAGTCCGAGAGCTAGACTTGCTCCTGGAATTCCCCCTTGAACATGACCTGTTTCTACCAATTGATCGACCTTTGGAGTGGATATCAAGGCTGTATTTCAGCCCATCATGCTGTAACATAACACTATCATGGTCATACATCCGGCATATATGAGTATAAAACTCATATGCATGGTAGTCTACACCCTGTACACCATCCTGTACCTGCAAGTAGACTGACTTCGAGAGTGATGCCTGAATGATAGAGCATGCTTGCTCATCCATGTCATCCCAATCACTCTGTTTAATGCTATTAGGCTTGACACCTTTGCATTGAATGGGCTTATGTTGCCTCTTCTGCACTAACACATCATAAATCTGCTCTTTCCAATACTGAAAGTTTGATCCATCCAACCTCTCAATATCAAAGAGGGCACTACCAGCTGTAGATGCCATATCTGTGGCACAATAGCTCACAACCAAAGAGCAGTATAGTGCAATAGGCAACCCAAATGACCAAAAATATAGTGTTGTCCAGACCAATCAGGTCTCCAAATAAAGTGGCTGAACCAATGCTCAAAAGCACTCAGCCATAAAGAGGCATAAACAAGAATATATGCAGCCCAGTAACCTGCCAATGCCTGGCAATTGAAGTCAGAAATGCACTGAACCAAATGAGCAATGCCTGCTCAACCAATGGCAATAGGAGCCCAGCTCAACTATCCATAAACATCAGTGTGGCATCCACTAATGCAAATCCATAATGCATCGAAATGGCATTTACTGCATCACCAATGCATCACCTCAAGCGCGCAATCCTTTGGCAACAAAATCAAGCATTCACCACTTGCCAAATGTGCCAAAGTGACTTGCCAAAATGCCAATAATGCCCTTGGACTGAAGTGACATCCCAATCACTTTATATAATTTACTGTGAGTTCCCAATTCACTGTTGTGCAAGAGAAATCCCTACAACAATACCTCATAGCCACTTTGGGCAAAAAAGAACGGTGTCCCTGTCTTTGAACAGCGATATCTTTTCACTGAAAGACCAGATGCCAAAGCAGTAAACAGCAAAGTTGTAGCTGGTAGAAAGATCTACAACTTGTCAGTTGACCTCAAGAGCCAAATCCTTGTGGATTCTCAGATATTCTCACCTGAAAAACAGCTTCCTATACATTGGTCACAGATAGACAGTAGACTGCAACTATTTGTGGTTTTGCAGAGGTTGTAACTCCTGCAGCTTATACTGGATCAACTTGCTTCCAAAAGCAAAGTTGTAGTATGTTCTGTAAACTACAACTTTCCAGTTCGGCACAAAGTGCAATTCCGCTTCAGGAAAGAGATATTCAGTCTTGAAAATGACTATTTTGTCATAAAAACAGCAACAGCAGCAATTGTAATGTCTTGACCAATGGCAAACACAATGCCATAAAATCAGCCCTGAATACGGTATCAAATCAGCCCTGAAAACAGCTCCAAACAATGCTCATTTGACAGGATCTCTATACATCACCGTACCACCGTATGTATCCAACATAGGCAAATAACCATGCATCCAACAAACTGTCAATGCATCTCAACCAGGCATGTACCACTGTCAAAGCATGTGTCACTGCCACTGCCAAAATGATGTATCTGCAAAAAAGATATGCAACCCAGTGACTAACTGTAACGGAATGTTCACAAGGACTAAGATGCACCAGAGTATGTCCGTACAAGGACCCAAATGCACGGGAAAACACGAGCTAACAAAGCTCAACTGCAACCAAAAGAAGTTGCATAGTGCACAAGCACATATCCCACACAATGTCCACAAGGCGTACTTCTGCAAAATGTCCCGCAAAGAGACCAAAATCAGCCAATGCTCAGCTCCAAGACCTCAAGTGCAACACCGGCTATCTCCCAGGCATACAACTGCATCAAACATGCAATCCAGAGGCTTCCCAACAGCTCCCAGATGAGCGCTAGAGACAATGGCAAAGAACTATGCCAAGACTGGAACCTGCAAGTGCCAAGAATGGCTATGGCGCCAAAATAAGACCCAAATCTACAGGGAGGAAACCTCGATGTGAGGTTATAGGTAGCACAATTGCAAATTTTTAGGAAGCCTGGCATCGACGGAATCGCAATCGGAGGACTATGCGAACTCCACCACAAGTTGCATATGCAGCTCTCCAGCGCTCCTTCACGGTCTCCTATGCCAAAGAAGTTGCTCACCAACCGACTCCTGGCTCACAGAATAGTAGCAACAATTGCTCTTGATGCCTATCTACTAGCTGCCCATGATAACCAACGCCTCCAATAAGCACACAACTGCCAGCCACTTGCTGCAAAGGATGCATCAACAGCCAACGATAGGCTCCCACGAGACAACGTCAAGACCAACAGACAGCGGTCTCCTTCCAATGCTAGGTTGCTAGAGCACTGGAGCGCTAGAAGATAACCCAAAGTGATTCTTGCAGCTGCATTGTAGAGCAAACAGATTTGGATAATGTCTACCCAAAATCTCTTCATGAATGAGAGAATCAAGCTCTCCAAATCTCCCGGTAGATCTCTCGAAGCAGTGCCCGTTCTCCTCTCACCGAGCTCCTCGTAGATCGAAGGCCATGGGCTCTGATACCAGTTGTGAGAGAGGAGAGCACACACAAAGGAATACGGAGACACCAAAAGTGGTGGAGCAAAAGCTACTCCAGCTTATTCCTCTATCATATATATATGAGTATACATGGGCACTGTACAAGTGGGTGGGCACACTGCCCTTTACCCCAACACGAGTTCTACATGCGAGTCCTACATGCAACTCCTACATGCGAGTTCTACATGCGAGTCCTACATGCAACTCCTATGTGCGAGTCCTACATGCGAGTCCTACATGCAACTCCTACATGCAAGTTCTACATGCGAGTTACATGCAACTCCTACATGCAACTCCTACATGCAACTTCTATATACAAGTTCTACATGTGGAGAGAGAATGGCTTACAATTCCTACATGCATACAGAGAAGCTCTCCAACTTGTATAAATACCCCATAATGGAATGAAGCCCACACTCTTTGGGGCATTGTGTTGAGTTCTTATTTGGTATTCCAAGCAATTGTCTCAAAGTGTCCATGCTCCCTTGCACTCCATGTCCAAAAGCATGTCCTAACCTTGCAACTCCTCCTCCCCTCTCCTCCAACCTCCTCCTCCCTCCTCCTCCTCCCTCTCCTCCTCCCTCTCCTCCTCCTCCCTCTCCTCCTCCCTCTCCTCCTCCCTCCTCCTCCTCCCTCCTCCTCCTCCTCCTCCTCTGCCTCCTCCTCCTCCTCCCTCCTCCTTCCTTCTCCTCCTCCCTTCTCCTCCTCCTCCTCTTTCCTCTCTTCTTTCCCCCATGCTCTTACACCTTCTTCCTCTCCCACTCTTGTGCTCCCCCTAAACCCTTTGTTCCTCAACCCTTAACCTCCATGATCTACAAGGGAGACGAGTTCTCCACCATGTACTCTACCCTGAACCTTGGATCGTCCTTCTAACCCTAGAACCTCTTCTAAACTCTAGAACCTCCTTCTAACCCTTGAACCTCCTTCCTATAAATACCTGCTGTACCCCCTCATTCTTCATCTTTCACATCTTGCCTCCATCCTCTTCCCCATTTCGAGCCCTATGCAAGATATTCCTCCCTCTCCATCGACCACCACCCTACTCCCATCCTCACATGGTAAGTTACTTCGAGCCCATCTCGCAGTGATAACCTAGCCATCCACCCACCATCCATTGGTCCTCAACAAACCCGTTACATCAAGAAAGTCTTGGAGAGCGTTCAAGTGACCACCTCTTCCTCCCTTTAGATTTCCGTCAAATTTTTCCGTTCGTCAAGTTTTTTTCTTTTTTCGTTTTTCTTTCTCCCCTCTGCCTCCACCACCATCCCCTCCATTTTTGTCCCCCCTCCCTCCATTCTCCCCCCCCTCCTCCATCTCCACCACCCCCCCTCCTCCATCTCCACCACCTCCCCCTCCACGATTCCCCCCCCTTCCCTCCACCCCTCCAATTTCCACCACCTCTTTCTTCCCTCTTCCCACCCCCTTCCATCTCCACCACCCCCTCCCCCCTCCCCCCCTCCATCTCCACCATCCCTTTTCTCACCCCCTTCCCTCCACCCCTCCCCCTCCACCACAACCCCCCTTCCCTCCACCCCTCCCATTTCCACCATCTCTTTCGCACCCCCCTCCATTTCCATCACCCCCTCCCCCCCTCCATCTCCACCACCCACCCCCCCCACCACCACCCCCTCCCCCTTCCCCCCCCTTCATCTCCACCACCACCCCCTCCACCACTCCCTCACCCCCTTCACCACCCCCTTCCCCCCCCCCTCTCCCACCCCCCCCCATCCCCCCCTCCCCCTTCCTCTTCTCTCTCTCTCTCTCTCTCTCTCTCTCTCTCTTTCTCTCTCTCTCTTCCCCCCTCTCTCTCTCTCTTCCCCCCCTCTCTCTCTCTCTCCCTCTCTATGCCTCTCTCTAGCCTCCCCCCTCCGCCCTCCCATGCCCGCACCCTCTACCTCCCGCCTACATCCCTCACCTGCCCCTCCACCCTCCCCTCCCCTCCACCTCCCTCCCCTCCCCTCTGTTTGACCCCCCCACTGTGGCTCGCAAACCCCCCCTCCCCCCAGCCGCTGCCAAGAAACCCCCCCTGGCCGCTGCTTGAAACACCCCCTGCTGCCGCGATGAAATCCCCCCCCCACAAACAGTTCTTTAAAAAAAAAAACTAACCTAAACCGAACCCTAGGTGTTAGGTTTACCCTAGGTTAGCTACTAACAGTTAGGTTCGTTTAACTAACCTTGAGTTAGTAACTAACTGTAGTTAATGAACCTAGTTAGGTTTGTTGAGATATCGAGCTCCACTCGTGATATGCCAAGGTGACCGTTGTGCATTTATGTCACCGACTTGTTAGCTGCAGATACAGTTGGTACACCGCCCATAAATAATAGCTGGATGATAGCTATCCTTATGTACTGTAGTTCATGGCTCAGTTAGTATGCCACCTTAGTTAGTTGAGTTTGGTTTGAGACCCACATATAGGGTTCTTCTATTTCTTTGTACTAGAGTTCTTTTTGGATTTCACAACTAAGCAGAGGAAAACTGTTTTCAGCCTCCACCTTTGTGTGTATTCCCCCATTGTGTATGTGAGAAAGCTGCAAGTGAGCTTCCTTCCTTCTCTCCCACTATCTTCACAAGGTTAACCTCCCAATTACAATAACTGGGAGGTTATAGGTTAGTTAATCTAACTAGATTTAACTTGGTTCAAACCCCTCAGTTGGACTTAAAGTCCATTCAGACCACCCTTAAGACCCCTCACCCAAAAAGCAAATTTTACCCCCACTTTAACCCCTCGTAACTCATCCATTTGGGACCCAAACTAGGACCCCTTTTGAACCAAGATTTCACACATGGAAACACCATGCTATGAGGTATTTTTCCAACCCATTGCACACCATTTTGTCATCCCTAGCACTTGCTCATTCACGCCCTCGTGTGGGCCTCGTTTTGCACAAATTCGCTC
The DNA here is from genome assembly GCF_047967505.1 of Dipteris shenzhenensis. Classification (NCBI taxonomy): domain Eukaryota; kingdom Viridiplantae; phylum Streptophyta; class Polypodiopsida; order Gleicheniales; family Dipteridaceae; genus Dipteris; species Dipteris shenzhenensis. The sequence continues at coordinate 48,927,524 of NC_141611.1, read as the reverse complement.
GTATCTTCACACCGTGACCTCCGATTAACGATCCATCTACACCGGCACAGTTCCCTACACACGTAGGACAATCTTAGGCACATTATTAACACGACGGTCCCTACACAAACTAACACCACTCTAACCCTCCCAACAAAACTACATCCACACCCGCACTTGTGGCAGAGACACCCTTTGCAAATCTCGCCCAATCTGCATGTAGCTACGTTTCGACCAATGCCTCTGACTCCGATGCTCACCAAATTTGCATACAACTCCACTACAACCACTGCCCCAGAAAATCCTCTACCTCAAATCCCCCCTTGAGATTCAATCACTCCCTTTAACTCCTCCACCCCCCAACATGGCTAGATGCCATCGTGACAATGATGGGGATATCGACCTCGATGCAAAGGCTGACAATTTCTTTAATCGAAGAAATAATAACAATTAAGAAAGACGTCCCTTGGGAAAACTAAAACTTTCCAAATATAATGGTAGGGGAGATCGAGCCCGATTCCTCCAGCATTTTGATGCCACATGCCCAGCAGGTGGAGATCAATCCCATGAAACCAAGGTGGCTTGGTTTCCCATGGCCTTAACTAATGAAGCATCTGAATGGTACCTAGACCTTCTAGTGGAAGACCGTGCCACATGGGACCTACTTCAAACAGAATTTAAATGACGCTTTCAAACGAAGAGGCTACAAGATCAAACAAGGCCGATGAGAAGATGTATGCACGTACCTGGGTAAGATGAAAAGATTAATCGCCAAATGTGACCCACTCCTAGATGCAAAGTACCTCACAGCATGGTTCATTATAGGACTAAGAAAGAAAATTTGAAAGGTTATGAAAAAGATAAGTAGCTATGAAACGTCCGGTGCTGCTCATGTGGCAGCCATTGACATCGAGGATGGCATGACCGACTCAGACACTAGTAGTGATGAGGGGAGATCTAGTGCACGAGATAAGCACTTGAAAAATGGCAAATCAAAGTCCATTGCTGCAACATCAAATGAAGATTGCCTAGAGGCCATGACCATGAAGCTGAAAGAAGACATGATGCAGGCCATGGAACAAAAACTTCACTTGTCTCAGCTGCCAACATAGACATATCCATGGTGAGAAAATGTCTGGTGTCCACACTACATGGCCAATCATATAGCAAATGAGTGCCCGATCCTAAGAGCTAGGATCACTGCACAAGCAAATTCACTACCAAGGTTGTGGTGCCATATCTGTGTCGTTGTCGGCCATGATGAAAACAGTTGCATCTTCAACATGTGCAACAACCTGCTTGACCTCAAGAATACCAAGTGGCACCCATGCCAGTGTATAGGCAATCAGAACTTGCACAAGTGCCCCCAACTCCGAGGCTAAATCCTGTTCCCGTTCGGACACAAGTCCCAGACACAAGTCCCACAACTACTCAGGAATCCAAATCCATGACCACATCCAAGAGCACCAAATCTAGCTCCTCAAGCAGTTCCAATACATCAATTACAAGCCGAGGAAGTAGGCTTGTCATTTGAGTATGAAATAGAGTACCCAATGTACTATGTAGAAGGTGTAGAGGGTCTAATACTAGTTTATGCAAATCAAGTATGTCCCAACACATATTGAGCACCAATCAAGTGCTACGGTTGTGGCAAAAATTACCGAATTGTAGAGTGCCCTCATTGTGGTAGCCCAGCTACTTTCCAACCATTCTGTAGAGACTGTGGCATAGGACATGCCTGTGTGGATTGTCCCATGAAAAATAAAGTCCCACAACAAACAGAGGTTAAGCCTGATGTCCCAATTGACATCATTGGGGTGGACCATCAAAGTCTAGGTTCGGCAAGTGTAATATCACAACCTATAAATGTAATTACACGCCAACACAAAGAGGCCACCAAGGACCCTAACATTTCAATCCAACCAAAGCGACTTTTAAAAAAGAAAGCATAAGTACCTCCACCTTCGTGGAGCAATGAGTAGCCGAGCTCATCCACATTAACTCCTAAGTCTCAAATAAAAGAAGCTCCATACTTAAATGCAGAGGTGGAGAAGGCTCGCTTTCAAGCACTTCAACAATGGGTACAAAAGGAAGAAGCTCAATTTGAGGCTAAGAAACAAGCTCAAGACCTAATCCATGACTTGGTCCCACAAAGTATTGATACTATACTCGAGCCTTTGTTCCAACATCAGACTCCACAACATAATGTATTGCCACATCAACTTAAAGGAGTTGCACTCTCTAGCATCCTGAGTTGCCCTATGTCAATTCCCATCGGAATCCTCCTACCGAATTGTCCCAATCTGTGGGAGAGTTTCAAAGGATGGATTGAACTCACAAATCCCCCTCCACCTATGAACGACATCAAAGATATCCCTGTTGGAATGGGTGAGAGAGATGACATACACAACATTACTTTGCCTTTGATCCACAAGGCATATAATGAAGTCCAAGCCATAGTGGATGGTGGAGCACATGTAAATGTCCTATCAAAGGAGCTCTACGAAGAATGGGGTCTCCCACCAATGCAAAAGGCTAATTTCAACATACACCTTGCCGATGATTCACGGGCTAAACCCTTGAGAATAGTGAATGGCATGTCAACAAAGGTCGCAGGAGTCCATTTTCCCTTCAATTCACAATCTTGGATCTTTCCAAAAAATCCTATCAAATCATATTGGGACGTCCTTGGTTACAAGAAGCATCAGTCCTCCATAATTGGGGAATTGATAGACTGACAATCCAGAATCACAACATCGCAATCAAGGTAAATGTGGGAACAGGAGTTGTAAAACCAATTGTGCCTAGAGCATTGGATGACACATCTTCCATGACAATCTCAAGCAAATCAACTCCCTTGCAACAGAATGTTGTGACGCCAAAAATTGATATTTTTAATTTGGCATTGGTATTGTTTTTCTCTATGTTTAATAAGAGTTTGAGTATCAAGTGATAGCCTAGCGGCTCTCACTTATTTCTATTTTCTATGATATTGTATGGGATGGAGAGGATGAGTGGAATGGCTCATTGAAAATACCATAGGTATGAATTATAAATACCTTGGTATGGGGTGAGAGTTATTTGTGTATTGGATATTATGGAGTTTTTTAGAAAATAGGAAGAGTGAGTCATATAAAGAGGTGGGCTCATGTCCATGTGTTTCAATAATATAAGAGAGGCCACATGCCAAGCATGTGGAAGGCATGTGGAGGAGTGTGAAGTCAAGAGGAATCCTTCTAGAACTCCTATGTGGAATAAGGAGGATGTGGACATGTGAAAAAGAGAGGGTCCCTATGGGCTCCATGGAGGAGACTCTTGACTTTCTCAATATTTTAAGAGTCTTGAGCATCTTTTGATGGGACACATGGCAAGAGTAAAAAGGACATGGATGGTGACATACGGGCTTATGTGATTGATGGGGAAAGGAATCTACAGGCAGCAATTGTAAATGGGTGAAGGAGGGTAACAAAATCTCTATAAAAGGAGCCCTCCTCTCCCTTGTTCATCAATATCTTCCACCAGTATGCCTCATGTTGCTGTAGCTCTAGTCTCCCCAAGCCTCTTTCATGAGCCTTCTCTCCCTCTTGTAGATATTCTCTTATGTAGACTCTTGAGTCCTTCTCTCTCTAGTTTATTCTCTCTCTATGAGTAGTCTTGGAGCTTCTGCTCCCTCTTGTATGTATGAAACCTCTTCTTCTCCCTTGCGTTTGTAGTGTTGAAGTGGATTCTCACTCTATTTGTAATGAAGGTCACGCAAAATTAGCCTGGGTGGAGGGTAGTTTTCATGATAGTTTGACCCCCTGTTAGTTTTTTACTCATAACTTTCTTCTCAGTAGTTTGATTGTAATGAAATTTATATCAACACGAAGCTCTCTTCAAGGCGCATGTTTCTATGTGATCAGATCTTGAATCAGATATTGCTGCAAAAAGTTATGAGTCTCTGTGTCTGATAGTCTATTTTCATGACAGTTTTTACCCCCTTCCAGTAAACTATCCATATCTCTTCAACCGTTTGTCTATTTTCAATGAAACTTATATCAGCGTGAAGCCCATCTCAAGGCGCATATCTTTGTGTGCTTTAATCTTTGATAACATGTCTCTACTAAAAGTTATAGGCCTTTGTGTCTAATGATAGTTTGTAGAGTGTTTTGAGCTAAGTATAAGGGTGTCTATGAAGGAGGTGCAATGTTTCCTCGGAATCTACCAGCCCCTTCAAAATCCTTGATATATATCAGTTCATGTCATGTTGAGCTGCAAGATCTTCTTTCAACAACGTATCACTCTTCTCTTTGGCGCACACTGGCTCGCTGAGATTATGGCCTCTGGAGATTTGGGGCAGTGGAGTCACCAAATGCTTTGATGTTGCAATTGGACCGGTTCTATCAAGGAGAGGGTGAGTTGGTCTCTACGGCCGCAATCCGATATGAAACTTTATGGACAAAGTATGAAAGGGCAGCTTTGCGAGCCGTGACATCTACATCATTAGCCCCTCAAAGTCTCTCAGGGATAGAGCACTCCTCAGGGATAGACCAAGAAAGAAGCTTCTCTAAAGATCAAATCCTCTTTTGTGTCTTCAACAGCTTTAACTTCTAAGGCGGAGGTAATGAGCACTCCTCAGGTACCAAAGTCCTCTGAGTTAGATCATAATATCTCCCAATTGATGGCAAAGTTTGCTGATTTAAAATTGCATTTGGTTAATGCACGACAACCTAGAGCACCAAAGAGTGAAGATAGGCCTCGAGATAGGAGTGGGGTCACTTGCTATGAATGTAATGAAAAAGGTCACTATCACCCCGAGTGTCCTAGATTGAGAAAGAAAGAAGAAAAACAAGTATCTTTGTTAGAAGCTTCTTCAGGGGATGAGGAAAGAGAGGTAATGATGGCTAAACGGGGGCGTGGTAGAGAAAAAGAAGAAGAAGAAAGCAAGGAAGGAATAGATGAGGAACATCAGGAAGAGGAACACTGTAGTAAGAAAAAGAAGGCATCTAGAAGGAGAATTAGCCAGTCAGACTTTCCTTTAGGACAAGGAATTGGAAGCTATGACTTGTTGTCCGACCTTAAAGAAAAGGAAGCTCATATCACCTATGGTCAATTACTTGCTTTGTCTCCAAAACTACGGAAGGAATGGGGAAAACTAGCAAGCACAAGATTTTCAAAGAAGAAAAAGAAGAAAAGTGCCATTCCTGTTGTTCAAAAGGTAGATATAGATGTTGGTGATGATGTACCTGTAGTTGATGTGATCATTGATGGTCAAGTGATTTCTAATGTGTACATTGATGGAGGTGCATCGATTAAGATGCTGATTTAAAATACTCTAGTACTACCTCTCCTTATCGCATCAAATTGGTTGACAACACTAGGGTTAAGATCTTGGGAGTTGTGAAGAATCTAGAAGTGGATGTATGTGGAATTTTTGTGCCAACTACTTTTTAGGTGATCCCTACCAAGCCAGATGCACGTGCCTATCCATTGATTTTGGGAAGGCCTTGGCTACGCAAGGTGAAGGCTATTCAAAAGTGGGATACTGGAGAATTGATTTTGCAGGGAAATGATAAGAAGGTGCGCTACAACTGTTGAGATATCAAGCTCTACCCCCGATATATCTCCTGGATGACTATCATTTATGTCACCGCCTATGTTAGTTGTACTCGTGGTGTAGTTAGACTACCACGTATGTTTTTGGTTTTGGGTTCACATATGAACCACGTATTCTAGGTTTCGACATATAGGGTATTTCCCTCTTCTATTGTATTGTTGTTGTGTGCAAAAGTGAAGAAAGGCTTCACCCTCTAACCTTGTGTCCTCTCTCTTTTGTGTGTTGTGAAGAAAGCTACACTTGAGTCTCCTATCTCTCTCCCTAATTCTTTACATGGTATCAGAGCCTTGTTCGTGGTAAGGAGCTCAAGAAAGCAAGCCAAGTTTGTGGTGTCTTGGTAAGAGGACCAGTGTTGCTTTCCTATTTCGAGTTTGGGAGCAAATCTCTGCAGGTAGCACAGCCAGAAGTGCAGGAGTGCACTGTTTCAGATTGAGAGGCCCTTCGCGGTGTGGCGAGAGCATAGTATATGCTGCGGGAAAGGGCGAAGCCCTTGGTGACTTTATTTTTTTTATTTGAGGCCGTTTCGAGGCCCGTTTTGAAGGCGGAAGTTCTTCGCAGGCACTCGAAAAAAGACCCTGTTTTTCGCTGTGCGACCGCTGCGCGGCTAGTCGGTGGAAAGGTGCCACAGAAATTGCATCGTATGCCTATGTGCAGAGATATTGGGAGTTGCAGATTCATGCCTATTGCCTGTTGATGCAAAATCGTCACTAGGAAGTGACTGTGTGGTGAAATACCACTTTCGTCAGTGTTGCAGATCTGTCCCTGTGAGGCTTTTTGCAGAAGTTTTGCTATTTGCCCTTGTGAGGCATTTGCTGTGTTTACAGGTTGCTGTTGCAATTCGTGATTTGTAAAATGTCTGAGAATCTGTCTACCATTGTCAGTGAGAAGCTTGACAAGAACAACTTCCAAGCATGGAAGTTCAGGATGACAAACTTCCTTATGGGAAAGGGAGTTTGGGAGTACATCAGTGGTGAAACTGCAGAACCAGTTTTGGGTGCTGCTCCCACTCCTGCTGAATTGAAGGCCTTTAAGGAATGGCATGAAAAAGCCAGAAAATGGTTGTATTGGCTATCTGTTAGCATTTCAGATTCTATGATTGTGCATATACAGGATGTAGAGATGCCTAAGGAGGCATGGGATACATTGGTGAAGCTGTATAGCACAAATACCAAAGCACGAAAGATGCAGCTAAAGCAGGAGTTGCACAATGTGCAAAGGAAAAATATGAATATAAATGAGTATTCCTTGAAGGTGAAAGGCCTTGCAGATTCTCTTGCCTCCATTGGAGCACCTGTTGATGATGAGGACTTAGTGTCCGTGACCTTGAATGGTCTTGGGAAAGATTATGCACAGTTTCGGACATCCATTGGAGTCCGTGAAACATTTCCTGATTTTCAGGAACTTATTGCTCTCTTGCTGAGTGAAGAGCAAAGGAATGGTGGTTCAGCCACCTCAACTTCTCAAGAGACTGCTTTCTACTCGAATACAGGTAGAGGCAGGGGTAGAGGAAGAGGCCGTTTTGGTGGCCATGCAGGAAATCAGAACCAGCAGCAATAACAGGAAAACCAGTCCTATGGAGGGGGACGTGGTAGTTCTAGAGGCAGGGGGAGCCAAAGAGGCCGTGGTTCATGGCAAAGGAACTAGCAAGTAAATAGCAGCACAGAATGCTATTATTGTGGAAAGCCTGGACACAAGGAGAATACATGCTATAAAAAGCAGAATGACATCAAAAGTGGGAAGTTGCAGCAAAGCAACTATGCATCATCAAGTGGGCATGGTGATGACAGAAATGAGCACCTTTTTGTGATGCAGCATATGGTTAACTCCATGTCAGGAGATGCTGCAGCTTGCAATGATGTTTGGTATGTTGATTCAGGTGCCTCTAACCACATGACCAGTCATGGTGAGTGGTTTCATGATGTTAGAAATTTGGATAAGCCAGGTTATGTTGAAACAGGTGATGATACTGCGCACCCAATTACGCAGGTTGGTAAAGTGCCATTGGCTATGCAGGATGGCAAAACGAAGTACTTGGCAGATGTACTTCATGTTTTAAAAATCACTAAGAACCTGGTTTCAGTTGGCCAGATGGTTGAGCAAGGTCTGCAGGTTAGATTTAATCCTGATGGATGCTTTGTTGAGGACTTGAAACATAAGTGCCGCTTGGTTGCAAAAGGCAATAAAAATGGCAGAATGTTCACCTTGGATGTTGATATGCCTGAGGTGAAAGCTGCTATGTTTGCGCATGGGAGAGGTGTCATTGCAGATATTGAGATATGGCACAAGCGCATTGGGCACGTGAATATACAAAGGCTGAAATCTATGCAAACGAAAAACATTGTTGCAGGTTTGCCTAAATTCAGAGTTGAGGGAATGCAAAAGGTATGTGAAGCATGCCAAATGGGTAAGCAGGCCAGACATGCATTTCCCAAAAATGCTAAGGTGAGCAGAAGACCTTTGGAAGTGATCCATTCAGATGTTTGGACAACCAAAGCTGCTTCTATTGGTGGATGCCATTATTATGTGACATTTATTGATGACTACACTAGGAAGGTGTGGATTTATTTTATGAAGCACAAAAGTGAAGTGTTCAGCCATTTCAAGGCCTTTAAGGCCATGGTTGAAAAAGAGAAAGGTGTGCATATTAAAGTGCTAAGATCTGATGGAGGGGGAGAGTACTTTTTAGAAGAATTTTGTGAATATCTGAAAGAACAGGGAATTCAAAGGAAGTACTCATGCAGGTCTACCCCTCAGCAGAATGGGGTTGCAGAAAGGAAGAACAAGCATATTGCAGAAGTAGGACGGGCGATCCTAAATGAGAAAAACATGCCTGATTATTTTTGGGCTGAAGTAGTAGCAACTGCTGTTTATATTATGAACAGAACCCCCACTGCAGCTGTCCATGGCATGACGCCTGAAGAAATGTATACAGGCCAAAAACCAGATATTTCTCACTTGAAGGTATTTGGTTGCATAGCTTATGTTCATGTTCCTGATGAGAAGAGAACAAAGTTGGATCCAAAAGCAGAAAAATGCATCTTTATTGGATATGCTCTGCACCAGAAAGGGTATCGCTGTTATAACCCTTCCACCCGCAAAATGCAAGTGAGCAGAGATGTTGTTTTTGATGAAATGAGCAGCTGGTATGCACCAACTGTTATGGTAGGAGATGCAGATGCAGGAAATGGGAATGCTGCAATAAATGCAGAGCAGCAATCTCAAGCCTTGAGTGGACCCAGAGAGTCCTCTACTAGTGGATCTAATGCATGGACAGGGAGATTGAGATCTAGTGAATCGTCACATGGCAGTCCGGATAGTGTTGTGCAGGTATCACATAAGGGAAAAGAAAAAGTGGACCATGCTCCAGTGTTTGATGTGTCTGCTGGTAGCTCTCATGTTGATGGAGAGTCAAGTGGCTCTGAAATGAGCCTTGATGAGGAACTTGGGATTACTTCTGTTGTTACACCTAGTGCAAGGAAAAGCAGGCATGATTTAAAGACTCCTGCAATTGATCCAGTTGTACGGAGGTCCACTCGTATTAAGTATCCAGTTGATAGGCTGAGATATGATGGGTATACAGCACATCACTATGCTTATATGGTCAAGGTTCTAGAGGAGCCAGAGCCCACATGTTTTGAGGATGCAGCAGGGCATAAAAATTGGGAAGCAGCTATGGATGAAGAGATGGCTGCCTTGGATGCAAACCACACTTGGGATTTGATGCCTTTGCCTCATGATAAGAAGGCTATTGGCTGCAAGTGGGTTTACAAAGTAAAGCACAATGCTGATGGGTCTGTTAGCAGGTACAAGGCAAGATTGGTTGCCAAAGGTTTTGCACAGACATATGGAATTGACTATGAGGAAACTTTCAGCCCAGTTGCAAGGATGGCAACCGTGAGAGCAGTAATTGCTATGGCTGCTGCAAAGGGATGGTCTTTGCATCAGATGGATGTGAAAAATGCCTTCTTGCATGGTGATTTGTAGGAAGAGGTTTATATGATGCAACCAGAAGGTTATGAGGATAACTCACACCCCGATTTTGTATGCAGGTTGCGCAAAGCCTTGTATGGCTTAAAACAGGTGCCGAGGGCATGGTCAGACAAGATAGGGCAATATCTTGTCACTATTGGATTTCAGATTTCCAATTCAGATTTTTCACTTTATGTGAAAAGGACAAACAGAGGGATTGTGCTTGTAGTCATCTATGTTGATGACTTGATTATAACAGGTGATAGTGATGCAGACATTAATGAAGTGAAGCTGCTGTTGAAGCAGAAATTTGAGATGAAGGATTTGGGAGAGCTGCGTTACTTCTTGGGCATTGAGGTTATTAGATCCCCGAGTGGGATATGGCTGTTGCAAAGGCAATACGGTTTGGACATGCTGTCCAAATATGGGATGACAGGCTGTAAGCCTACTCTGTTCCATTGGAGCAGAATGTGAAGCTCAATGCAGAGTCAGGTGAGCTTCTTGAAGATATTACTATGTACAGGCGCATAGTAGGTAGCTTGATTTACATGACTATAACCAGACCAGATTTGAGCTATGCTGTGGGACTGGTGAGTTAGTTTATGCAGGCACCGAGGAAGCCACATTTGGATGCGGCTAGGCGCATATTGCGGTATGTGAAGTCCACATTGCATTATGGACTGTTTTATGAAGTTGGGTGTGCATTACAAGTACATGGATACACAGATGATGACTGGGCTGGTAGTGTCTCAGACAGGAGATCTACTAGTGGTTTTATGTTTTCCCTTGGGAGTGGTGCCATCAGTTGGAGCAGCAAGAAGCAGCCAACAGTTGCCTTGTCGAACACAGAGGCTGAGTACAGGGGTGCAGCAATGGCTGCATGTGAGGTAGCTTGGTTACGGAAGCTACTTGCAGATATGGGATAGTCAGTTCATGCAGCAGTTGTCATTCATTGTGACAACATTAGTAGCATCATGCTTGCTAATAACCCAGTTTATCATGCTAGAACGAAGCACATTGAGGTGCATTATCACTTTGTGAGAGAGAAGGTTCTAGCTGGTGAGATTGATCTTGTCTATGTCAGCACTGAGGAGCAGGTGGCTGATATTTTTACGAAGGCATTGGGTACCGAGAAGCTTCGCAGATTTAGGAGCTTGCTTGGTGTACGTGAGATGGATTTGAGCTTGAGGGGGAGTGTTGAGATATCAAGCTCTACCCCCGATATATCTCCTGGATGACTATCATTTATGTCACCGCCTATGTTAGTTGTACTCGTGGTGTAGTTAGACTACCACGTATGTTTTTGGTTTTGGGTTCACATATGAACCACGTATTCTAGGTTTCAACATATAGGGTATTTCCCTCTTCTATTGTATTGTTGTTGTGTGCAAAAGTGAAGAAAGGCTTCACCCTCCAACCTTGTGTCCTCTCTCTTTTGTGTGTTGTGAAGAAAGCTACACTTGAGTCTCCTATCTCTCTCCCTAATTCTTTACAACAACATCAGAAGCCGCAAAAAGGAAGTTGTCAAGGAGGAGTCTTAAACATCAGAGAGTTCAAGCTCTGACTTAACCGATGAAGAAGAAGAGACAGGGTGTAGCTCCGAGGAGTCCAACTCAGAGGGTGAGGTGGAAGGAGTGGCCTTTGGTCTCTGTCTTGGTGCTGATCGGGATGAGTCAGGAAGGAACAAGGTGGTGGTGCAAGAAGATCCTGTAGAGACACTTCATGTGGAGGATGTGGAGCACACTAAACGATGCCAACGCAATGAAGAGCTTCTTGGTGATTCTCTATCAGGTAGTGAGAAGCTCCAGTACTTGGATATGCTAAATGATTTTCCATGTCTCTTTGCAACAAGCTATTCACAGGTTTGACTAGTCTCTCTTGTGGAGCACAAGATTGAGTTGAAGCCAGAAAGCAAGCCAGTTGTGCAACGCTTAAGGCGATTGGGGGTGATCCAAGCTGAGGCACTAAAGAAAGAGGTAACACAGCTACTCAAGGTGGGATTCATCTTTCCTGTTGATGATTCAGAATGGATATCTCCTATAGTTGTCACACCAAAGAAAGGAAATAAGTGGCGAATTTGTGTGGACTTTCGTCCTTTGAATGCATGCACTAAGAGGGATCATTTTCCTTTGCCATTCCAAGATGAAATACTAGACCAAGTAGTAGGGCATGAGATGCATTCTATATGTGATGGGTATTCTGGGTACTTTCAAATTCGTATTCAGGAGGAAGATCAAAAGAAAACATCATTTGTCACACCTTGGGGAGTTTTTGCTTATAGAGTGATGCCTTTTGGGTTGACCAATGCACCAGCTACATTTCAAATGTTCATGAGTCAAGTCCTGGAGCCTTACTTGGGAAAGTTCATACGGGTGTTTTTGGATGATTTTTGCATTTATTCTCGGCGCATAGATCACATGGAGAAGTTAAAGATGGCCTTAGCTAGGATTGATGAAGCAAAAGGGTGTCTAAATCCTAGCAAGTGTCATTTGGCTCAAACAAAAGTAGCCTTGTTGGGGCATATTTTGTCTGAAGAAGGCCTGCAAAGGGATCCTGACAAGGTTCAAGCAATCATGGCATTGCCAAGTCCTGAGAGTGTCACTAGTGTTCGTGGAATTCTAGGAAAGAGCAAGTATTATCAACGCTTTTGTGATGATTTCATAGAGATATTGCATCCCATGAACTTGTTGATAAGAAAAGGAGTTTCTTTCCAATGGGGTGTGGAGCAACAAGAGTCTTTCTAGCAACTTAAGGAGGCCATGAGTAAGGGCCCAATATTGAAGCCCCCTGATTGGTCTCAAGACTTTTATGTAAATCCAAGTGTATCTTTGCATTCAATTGGTGCTGTATTGCTACAAAAAGGAGAGGTAGGTAGAATGCAACCCATCTATTATGCCAGCCGACAGCTTATAGATGTGGAAACAAGGTATGAAGAAATGGAGCAGCAAGCTCTCTCTTTGGTGTTTTCCGTCAGAAAGTTTCGCTCCTATTTATTACATGGACCATTTTTCTTCCTTACCTCTCAATCTGTATTAGCATATCTAGTTTGCAAGCCTAATCCTGGGGGGAGATTTGCAAAATGGTTGTCAGAGCTTCAAGAGTTCTCTTTCTCTTTTGTCACTGAAAATACCACTAGGTCCACTATGGCAGATTTGCTCACAGGACGGGAGGATCTAGGAGAAGAAAAGAAATGTAAGGAGAACATTAAAGATGCAAGGGCATTACAAGACAAGAAGTCCTCATTTGAAGGAGCCTAATCAAAAGGCTATGGCACAATGTAGTCGGTTTGATTTTCGCAAGTTTGTTCATATAAACAGAAAAGAAAATCAAAGGGCAGATGAGTTAGCTAATGCCATTGTAGTGCCAGATCGGGGGGTGGTTTCTTGGGTAGACACTGGATGGCCAAAACTACAAGATGTTCTGAAATATGTGGAAGAAGGCATGTTTCCTCGAGGATTAACTCCACAACAGAAGCAGAGTTTGTGTATTGGGGATATTATGGAGTTTTTAGAAAATAGGAAGAGTGAGTCATATAAAGAGGTGGGCTCATGTCCATGTGTTTCAATAATATAAGAGAGGCCACATGCCAAGCATGTGGAAGGCATATGGAGGAGTGTGAAGTCAAGAGGAATCCTTCTAGAACTCCTATGTGGAATAAGGAGGATGTGGACATGTGGAAAAGAGAGGGTCCCTATGGGCTCCATGTGAGGAGACTCTTGACTTTCTCAATATTTTAAGAGTCTTGAGCATCTTTTGATGGGACCCATGGCAAGAGTAGCCAAAAAGGACATGGATGGTGACATACGGGCTTATGTGATTGATGGGGAAAGGAATCTATAGGCAGCAATTGTAAATGGGTGAAGGAGGGTAACAAAATCTCTATAAAAGGAGCCCTCCTCTCCCTTGTTCATCAATCTCTTCCACCATTAGGCCTCATGTTACTATAGCTCTAGTCTCCCCAAGCCTCTTTCATGAGCCTTCTCTCCCTCTTGTAGATATTCTCTTATGTAGACTCTTGAGTCCTTCTCTCTCTAGTTTATTCTCTCTCTATGAGTAGTCTTGGAGCTTCTGCTCCCTCTTGTATGTATGAAACCTCTTCTTCTCCCTTGTGTTTGTAGTGTTGAAGTGGATTCTCACTCTATTTGTAATGAAGGTCACTTTAGGTTCTCTCTCTCTTGAGTGTCTCTTCCCTTTTCTTTCTTTCAAAGCCTTAAAAGTTCTTGCTATTCGGCTGCTCACTGTGCACACATGGTCCCTCTGTTTCCCGAGCCACCATGCAAACTTCTTCCCCTCTTCTAGGCAAAATCTATGAGGGGTGGATCATTGATGAAGGTGCAGTCTTGAGGGAGCATTTTGCTCAGGCGAAATTAGCCTGGGTGGAGGGTAGTTTTCATGACACTTTGACCCCCTGTTAGTGTTTTGCTCATAACTTTCTGCTCAATATTCCGATTATAATGAAATTTATATCAGCATGAAGCTCTCTTCAAGATGCATGTTTCTATGTAATCAGATCTTGAATCAAATATTGCTGCAAAAAGTTATGAGTCTCTATGTCTGATAGTCTATTTTCATGACAGTTTTTACCCCCTTCCAGTAAACTATCCATATCTCTTCAACCGTTTGTCTATTTTCAATGAAACTTATATCAGTGTGAAGCCCATCTCAAGGCGCATCTCTTTGTGTGCTTTAATCTCTGATATCATGTCTCTACTAAAAGTTATAGGCCTCTGTGTCTAATGACAGTTTGTAGAGTGTTTTGAGCTAAGTATAAGGGTGTCTATGAAGGAGGTGCAATGTTTCCTCAGAATCTACCCATCCGACCCAATCAGCCCCTTCAAACTCCTCGACATATATCAGTTCATGTCATGTTGAGCTGCAAGATCTTCTTTCAACAACGTATCACTCCTCTTTGGTGTAGACTGGCTCGCTGAGATTATGGCCTCTGCTAATCCTTTCCTTCTCCCTATGCTTGATTACAACATCACTTGTGATGTTACCATCTTCATTCTCATCTAAGGGAGGAAAGTATGGTGTGGTATCTTGGTATAAAAGCTTTTTTCTAATGTCCCATTCTCAATGATAAATATATGTGGCTGTGAGTTCGAAAGCAGCAGGAAGTGAAGAGGTGCGTGAAGTTTATTACCCCCAACTTCATGTCACAATGCCATAGCGGGTGACTCACAAAGTAATGTCAATAACTGGATACAAACATTGGCAACCATCGACAACTAGCATTCATTAGACCCCATCTTCTCGCAAATTGATGCTAAGGTGCTATAGGTAGATTCTCCACTCACACATGAAGAACCAATTGATCTAGAGGTGCCATTCTTTATGGCTGACCTTGAGTGGGATAATGAACTTGAAGAAGGTACCCATACCAATGATGACTCAGATTTTCCTTGGGACCTTGAAATAGAGGTTGAGAATGCTGAAATTGAAAATGAAATCTTTGATAATGACTTAGCCATTTTGCATGCCCTAATGGTAGTCGAACTCCCAAAAGTTGAACCTCCAAAGTTGAATAATAGCAGAAGATCCTGCAAGAAAGATGGAGGAAATCGTAGAAAAGCCAAAGCCGAACACTTCAATGAATTCAAATGAGTCCAAACAAGGATTGTTGAATTGTACCTTGCAAAGCCAGCTCCCTCAAAATCAGAGCCACTGCCTCTTGACTGGAAGGAGTATGCTCAACAAATGAACCGTTACTTGAAAACACCTTACCAGTGGAAAAGGTACCCCATAGTTCCCAATGTAAAAAGTTTCGAAAATATAAGCCACATGTGGGATGAAGCTCGATCAGGAGACTTCAAAAAAGAAAGTCAAAAAGAGCCTAACAAATTGGTAAATGAAACTATGCCACCCAGTACACATGGCACATGTCAAGCTAGTTGAACACCATCAGAGGCCGAATCTTCGAGAAGTGCCAGAATACTTCAAGAATTACACAAGTGGCAATATGCCAATAGCAATGCAAGACCACTAAGAGAATCTGAAGTTCAAGAAATAGAAAACATTGGAGAAACTCCAATCTATGAGAGACCGGCAAAAACAACACACACAATAAACCTCGCCCTTGAAGGGGAGGAAGAAAAACTAGTTTTCATCTGGAAACATGTTCGACAAGAAGATGAAACCAAACTCAAAGCACTCTAGATGGAATACCATGACTGCCTAGCAGGGTCATACAAAGAGATGAAAGAAATTTCACTAGATGTGGTAGTACACATGTAAGGGAAGGTGCTCACCCTAAGGTATGTGGACCTTATCGCACAAATCCTAAATATGGCACCATGGTTTATGACGAGCTAGAAAAACTCCTAGATGCTAGATTCATCTATGAGATAGAGCACACTGATTGGGTTTCACCAATCGTCATTGTGCCTAAATGCAACAAGAAACTTAGAATATGCATAAACTTAAAAATGTGAATGCCGCCACAATTAGGGATCACTATCCCCTACCCTTAACAGAAACAGTGTTGGAAAAGGTGGCATGCTACAAAATATATAGCTTCTTGGATGGCTTCAGTGGCTATAATCAAGTGCAAATTGCTCCTAAAGACTAATCAAAAACAACATTTGCTACAGAATGGGGTATTTTTGCATATAAAGTCATGCCATTCGGCCTTTGTAATGCCCCAGCCACATTCCAGTGAGTCGTGTTCACAGCTTTCAAGTCATTTCTGAATAAGTTTTTACAAGTGTTCTTGGATGATTTGTGCATCCATTCAAATAAAAAAGACCACTTTAAATGTCTTGAAGCAGTACTAATCAAATGTAGGGAGTATGGCATCTCCCTAAATCCAACAAATGCCAGTTCATGGTCACCCATGGAGTTGCTTTGGGACACCGTCTCTCAACATGGGATTGCAACTGACATGGACAAAATCAAAATCATCATGGAATTGCCTCCTCCTAGAAATTCCAAAGGTGTACAGGTCTTTATGGGACATGCCAGCTATTATAGAAGATTTATATTGCAGTATGCCATGATAGCTACACCACTTTACAAATTATTAGTGGAATTCTTATGGACTGAAGAGTGCGACCAAGCCTTTGAGCTTTTAAAGTGGCACCTAATCATAGCACCCATCCTTATATCTCCCAATTGGGATATTGATTTTCATGTTCATACTAATGGATCCAAGTATGCAATTGAGAGTGTGCTTTGTCAACCTGGTGAACATAAGAAAGACTACCCATTCTACTTCGCCAATTAACAACTCAATGATGTAGAGATCAACTATACATAGAAAGAGAAGCCCTAGCAATGGTGTATAGTATAAAGAAATTTCGGCACTATCTACTAGCAAACAATTTTGTCTTCTACACTGACCATCAAGCATTGCTTTATCTTGTGAACCGTCCGTGTACAACAAGAAGAATAACCAGATGGCTCCTCTTGCTTCAAGAATTCAACTTCAAAATAGTGGTCCGCAAAGGTGCCCAACACTACATTGCCGATCACATGTCTCATGTCAAGTCGAGAGAAGAAGCCATTGGAGTAGAAGATGACTTACCAGATGCCACACTATTTCAAATAGATGCTATTCCAGAGTGCTGTGGAGATATCATTGGGTACCTGATGGTAGGAAGACCAACCCCTAAAATGAAAGCAGTAGAGGCCAGGAAATTGATTCTAAAGGCTACACCCATTACGCCAATCATGCATGAGTCCAGACATTCACAAGAAGGGCCTGCCTAGGATAGCTTCATATCTTTGCTGTTAAGTGAAGTCCATGACCACTAACTTGACGGGGTACATGAATCGAAATACATTAATGTTTATGCCAGTCAGCACTCCCAGAGGTTCAACGGTTCCCCCACCGTCGACTAACTTTACTACCAAATGGGTCTATTTGAGTGCGGGTTTTCTCCATTTCTCCTAGCATTTCTTGGTGCAGACACTCACTCCTACTCCCCCATCTAGGATGGCTTCCACCTTCTAGTTTTGATAGACTATGGGGGTAGAGGCATTCGTGTCATCACCCTTGAAGTAGTGGCCTAGCTTGTTGATGGGAAACTTAGGTAGGTTCTACCCCTTTTCTAACATTGATTGGTTGGGCTTAGGGCTGGCAAGGGTTGGAGGTAGGAATGGTCTACTCATCCAATTGGATAGATCACACCATAGGATGGGATTTCCTCTTAGTAAGGAAGTGATTTGCATTTTCACCTCTTTCAATAGGAAGGCAACCAACCCGACGATATCGTAGGGTGAAGCTTCTTCCTCCATGGACAAGATGTCCTCGAATCCGTACAGGTTTCCTTCGTCCTGGAGGTTATGCAACACTCAGTCTTCTTGGAACATCTTCTGCATCAGATTTGAAGCTTTTGATTGCTCAAAGTTGTGTTGGTCCTCTTCCTCCACCCTTTTGATTGCCCATCAGGTGAGTTGGATGAATAGTATCTGACCCCCAACTCGCCTTTAGTCTATGCTCAAATTTCTCTTGGCAATCCCGTACCAAGTTCTGGGCATCCTTTATGTATTGCTTTTAGATAAGACTGGGATAGGTCTCCTTATAGGTGGGTGAGGGTGCCAAGCCTTGGGCCTGCACTGGTTTGTTCACCTCTGGGATCAGGGGTACCTCAAGGTCACCTTGGGTGGAAGACTGTTCGGAAGTAGAGGAGGTGGCAAGACTAGCTGTCTCCTCATCAGAATCGTCCTGGATGAGCATCGAGCCATCACCTACTCGAATGGCCTTCTTGGATCGAGTTAGAGGATGTGGGGGAATCTCAAGGCTGGGCAACGGGGAAACCTTACCCTTCCTTTTGAGCTTCCCCATTGCCTTGCCTAATGCCTTGGCTTGCATCCTCCTAATGACTTGTAGTGGCACTGCGGCCACATGGCCCTGTTCGTCGATGCTAAGCAAACTGAGGCTAGGGCTTTGGCAGGATGATTGGGTTGGTCGGTCTCCTCGTGGGGGGACAGTCTTGGAATAGATGCTCCATTCCGCATCTTGCACACAAAGGGGTGGGGTTGGTCATGGTTGGGGCAGTGGGTATACGATCCCTATATGGACAGTCCTTCAAGAAGTGTGGGCCCTGGCATTTGAAACAAGACACCGGAGGGTTTGAAGTACCTCTGTAGGGGCATTCACTTACTCTATGGGGACCCTGGTAGGTGCAACATTGGAGCACGGATCTCCGAGCAATAGAGTTTAGATCCCTCATCACCCTTGTGTTTATGGGGGCAGTCTGGAATACAGGGACCTATTGTTCCTCTGGTGGGAGGTAGTGGATCACGATACCACTTTCCTCCTCGTAGGGGTAGTAATCATGAGGGCTGTGATTAGGATCCATCTCCTCCCAGTCATTGGGCAATTCTTCAACCAACACTTGATTAACTGGGGCTATATGAGGTAGCGAGGGCTATGGACCCAAAATGGGTGGTGGTAATGGAGCTGGTTGAGTCCTATACTAGCTAGAGCCAGCCATGGGACCACCTTGAGAGATTTGGGGGTTGGGTGGCACCGTTAGGGCTAATGGGGGCCTCATTTGATACATGGGTTAGGGAAGGGTCCTTGGAAATCGACATTGGGAGGTATCATGATTTCCCCACCTATGGCAGTGTGCACAGTAGAGTGTTGGCCTTGCCCTTAGGCACGGGCACTCATTGGAGGGGTGGTTGCCATTGCATACCCCACACCAGACATTGTCTCTCCATGGAAACAAGTGGGGGTCGCTTGGCACCTCCTTAGAGGTTCCTATCCTCCATTGTTGGCCTAGTTGATCCAACAAATTGGAGGCTAGCTCACTCATGTCCAAGCCTTTAGGTTCGTTAGCCTTCTTCTTGATCGACTCTACACTCGAGGACCTAACTGATGGAGCTATTTTTGAGGGGATCGAGGCCTTGTATGAATTCACCTTGTCCATCATGTCACATATACAGATGGCCACCTTGCTGCATAGATCAAAGGAGGTAGGGTTCATCACCATGAGGTGGTTGTGCAGCTTCAGGTCTGCCAATCCGATAAGGAAGCGAGGCAACAATCATTCGCTGCTCATCCACTCATATGGCTCATAGCAGGCATTGAGGTGCTTGATCCTAGCAATGCAATCCCTCAGGATTCCTTGTCATTCTGTTTTACCCCATACAATTGATTGATCGGGCTCCACTTATGGCCGCTGGGGGCGAACCCCACAATAAAAGCCTTTCTCAATGTCTCCTAATTGATATTTTCTTCTGGGGTGAGAGACCTATACCATTGGCTTGCCTTGATATCCAGGCTAAGTCCAAATGCATTGGACATCTCTAGGTCTCCGGACGCACCAAAGGATTCACAAATCTGTTCAAACCATTCCATGTGGAAGACCGGGTCTCCTTCTCCTAGGAAGTGTCATTAGCTTGGATATGGCTATGGAACGACTTCTCGAGGAATTTTCCATCCTTGCAGGAAACACTAGGGCGGGTGGAGGTGGTGTTGCCCCCCTTTCTAGGGCATTCACCAAAATATGGATTGCCTCATTAGTCAACACCGTTTGAGTGGCTAGCGGGGGTGGTGTTGCTGTGGGCTTAACCGGACACAGGGCTGGCTAGTGGTGCCCCATAGTTGATGAAGGCTAGTGGTGTCGGGGCTATTAGAGGTTCATAAGGCACTCCACCTTGGAAGTTCCTCGTATCCCCTCCACTTGGGTCTTGCCTTCAAAATTCCACATCCATGGATCTTCATCATCCATGTTTTCCCACTTGGGAGGTCTGGCATAGGTGGAGGGTCCTGGATTCGGTGGCAGTGAAAGTGGTTTTCATCCTGGTCTATGGTTCAGGAGTTGGTTGCTGCTTGCCTTCCCTCCCTGCGGACATACTGGCAAAGGTGTTCTCCATGTCTACTGACTCTGTTTGGTGGCCTAAGCGGCCGAACATGTTGGAGAATGTACCTCTAAGCTTGGATGTAATTGAAGGTGCAGGAGAGTTGGGTGATGCTACAATGGAGCTTCTGATGCCCTTGGACCCGAAGGGTCTTGCATTGCTTGTTCCAGACTCTCTGCTTCATCAAAACTAGATAGAGTTCCTAGTCAGGGACCTACTAATGAGTGGAGGCTCGGGATCAAGCTTCCGGATTCCTAGCTAGGATGGAGGGTGGGCTGTGAGCGTAGCTCGAAGCACTTTCTTTCAGCATGGGATCCTTTGGCAAAATCCTTCCAAACCTCAAGTGCATGTGGGATGCCGAGGGGATGCCTCTGGCTAGGCACACTCAGGCTGAACTGAGGTTCTGGAATTTTCTTTTAATTCTTTGGCTACCGGAGAGGTATTGCGCTAGTCGGAAGGATAGCTCTATAGCTACGGTCGGTGGGATCTAATATCGCACCGAGCGATGGGGTACAGGTTTAGCGACGGGTGACGGCATAAGTGTATAGTGATGGCGGTAGAGTAAGAATCATAGCGGGCAGTGGGATAGAGGTATCGCGATGATTGGTGGAATAGATCTTACCATGTGGTCAGTGGGACAGCCGCAAGTGCTATCCCTCAGATGTAGGGATATGGTTACGATAGCGAGGGGTGGCGTAGGGAATCGATGGGATCTTACCAATGCGCCGGTTGGTAGTATAGTTATGGTGATGGACATGGGGGTTGAAATGGCAAAGATCGTCAGAATAAGGATACCGCGACAATGGCAGAGTAAGCGTATAACACCAGGCAATGAGATCAAAATAACAACGATCGATCGAATGAAAATAATGATGGGTAGTGTGATCGGAGTAACACGACGAGCAGAGGGACATGAATATGACCCGGACATAGGGGTGGGTTCACCACACCAGCAGCAGAGTAGCAGGATAGCAACGGTTGATGGGATAGCTCTACAGCCACGAGTCAACTAACCCCACAAACACTAATCCACGATGTCTTTGCAACCCATCGGAGAGCCACCAAGGTGCCTGGTTTCAGATATTGAGTCTCAGCTCTCTAGTTTTGTTTTTGAGATTTTGAGCTATATAGCTTATGAGTAACTTGACCCGTCTATGATGGGCTAGTGACCTGCTCCGCCGGGTCTAAAGGTTGGGATCCTAGGCTCCCTTTCATTTCAAGGAATATAATTTAAGATTTTATTTATAAATCTCAATATCTAAATGCCTCTTATGAATTTTAAACATTTTCGGAGACTATTCTTTGGAATCTAGGACTCCCAGTTGCTTGTAGCCTACTTATTAGTTCTGTGATCGTTAATTAGCTACGCAGATTTCAGAGTGTACCAACTTTCTTAAATTACTAATAATATATATATGTATATATATACATATATATACATATACATATACATATATATATATATATATATACATATATATACATATATATACATATACATATATATATATATATATACATATATATACATATATATATATATATATATATATATATATATTCATTTGTTTTATATATTATATAATTATTTAATTTTGGTTAATATTTATAAATTAATATAATATATATTCTCTCTCTCTCTCTCTCTCTCATCTCTCGCACTTCTCTCTAGTATCTTCTCTCTCTCCCCCCCTCTCTTCCCCACTCTCCCCTCCCCTCGGCCCCCCCCCCCAAGTTTGCAGCTTCTCATAGGCCCAACAAAAGGCTGAATGATGGGATAGTACAATAGTCTAAAGATTCATGGATCTCTATATCACCAAATTGGACCATTTCTTCGAGCTATGTATAGTCTATTGGCTTAGGTGAGGCAGAAGTAGGTTGCAATAGCTTACTGCAAACAGGTTGTAGTAGAGAGAGTCATCAATCCATTGCCTACCCCCTAGCATAGAAAACAATGCGAGGAACATGTGTGAATGCTAGAAACTTTCTTGGCCCCTACTGTTGAGATATCGAGCTCCACTTGTGATATGCTAGGGTGACCGTTGTGCATTTATGTCACCGACTTGTTAGCTGTAGATGCTGTTGGTACAGCACCCATGAATAATAGCTGGATGACACTCGGATGACAGCTATCTTTATGTACTCTAGTTAGTGGCTCAGTTAGTATGACACCTAGGTTAGCTGAGTTTGGTTTGAGACCCACATATAGGGTTCATCTATTCCTTTTGTACTAAGAGAGAGAGTTCTTTTGGTTTTCACAACTAAGAAGAGAAGAACTATTTTCAGCCTCCACCTTTGTGTGTATTCCCCCATTGTGTATGTGAGAAAGCTGCAAGTGCGCTTCTTGCATATTCCATATAGCCACAATAGAATAGCTCCTGCGAGCTTCCCCTCCCCCCCCGCCGCTAGCTCTACCTCCCCCCCTAGCTCCTCCCCTCGCTGCGACACCCCCGCCCCCTGCCCCTCCACCCTCGCCCCCCGCCCCCCCTCCCCCTCACCCGCCGCCCACCTCGCTGCGCCCTCACCTCCACTCCCGCCCCCCCTCGCTGCTCTCTCGCCATCCGCTCCCCTTCACCTCGCCCCCTCGCTGCTCTCTCGCCCCTCCGCTCCTCTCCACCTCACCTCTCCATCGTCATCCCTTGCCTCCACTCCCCCCCCCTTCCCTCGTCTCAGCCGCCCCTCACCTCTCCGCGCTCTCTTCCACCCTGCCCCTTCTGCCTCACCTCGCTTCACCCAACCCCCCCCTCGCTTCACCTCACCCCCCCCTCTCGCCGCTCCGCCTCACCCGTCGACCCCCCTCGCTTCACCCGCCCCCCCCACCTCCATTCCGCTCTCCCCGCCCCCCGCTTCACCTCTCCGCCCCAGCCACTCCAAACCTGCCCCCCCCCTGCTCTTCCGCGCCCCCCGTATTCCCCGCACCCCGCACCCTTCACCCCGCCCCCCGTCCCGACCCCCCCTGCCCCTCACTTCGCCTCGCCCGCCCTTCCGCTCCACTCCTCCACCCCACCTCCACCTTCTGCCTCCGCAACCGTCCTCTCCACACCCAGGCTCCACCCTCCCGCTTCGCCCCCCCCTTTTTTGGGTGGCAGCCTGTTCCTCATCGGAAGCTTGCAGTTAGTCTTGGCGGTATGGCGGCCCCCTGCCCGGATCCGGAGGCCCAGTCAGACCCTCCCTCTCCAAATGCCTACCGCGTTATCCTGACAGAGCAACAATCATCTCGTGTTCAGGAGGTTGCCATTGACTTTGCCCGTACCTCTGTTTACGGTAGAGTCATTGGACACTCTCCCTCCAGATCAGCCATCAGGGACTGGCTCCAGTCCACTCTCCTGCTAGAGGATGGCCATATTGAGGAGGTGGCCCTTATGGGAAGGGGCATCTTCTGGCTCAAACTCTCCAATGAGAAAGCTGCGAGCAACCTGATTGCCGGTTCCCCCACATCGGTGGATGGGAAGATTATCATGATAGTCCCGTGGTACCGTGGATTCAGCGCAGCGAATTTTGATGTTCGGTTCCGTATACCTCGCCACCCAGTGACACTAGTTTTTCCAGGTCTTGCTGCTGAGCTGCAGCCGATTGTCAGGGACTTGGGCTCCCATTTTGGCTGGGTTATGCACGACACTTTCGCCGACGCGGTGACCACGGCAGGAGCCCCCCGAGTCCGTGTGGCTGTGGCAGATCCTGCGACTCTCCCTGCAGTGATCGAGATTGTGACAGATGCCGGTAGCATCACCCAGAGCATGATAGTCACCGGACAGCCAGGTCAGTGCCTACGGTGCCACGGCTTTGGGCACTTGGCGGCTGCTTGTCCACGCTTCGCCAGCTCGTCTCGACCCCCCCTGCCCCTGCCCCCTCCGCCCCCGCCCCCCCCCCCGGACAACCACGTCAGGAGGAGCCGAGGCAGCCGGAGTCCGGTCCAGAGGTAGTGGGCGGTTGGACCGAGGTTAGAAGGAAAAGAGGAAGGAACAAGAAGATTTCGGATAAAGGCAAGGAGGCAGAGATTACCCTTCCTGCAGCAGCACCCCAGAGACCTGACAGGCAGCCGCCCCAGGGACCTGGGAGAGCTTCTTCTTCGACGGCAGCCCGCCCTCCATAGCCTCAGATTCCCCTCTCTCCCACTCCCCCGCCCCTTTCCTCTCAGTCCCAGCCCCCTCCCCAGTTCCCCCCCCCTTCGCCCGACCCGCAGCTTCAGCCCCCGCCTCCTCTTCCTCAGTCTCCTCCTCCTCCCTCTCAGCCCCAGTTCCAGATGCATCCCCATCCCCCTCGCCTCTCCTACAGAGTTAGCTGCACCGTCGGCTTCCCAGCCGAGTGCAACCCCCGCTCCACCTCCTCCACCTTCTCTGCCAGTCGCCACCGTGGAGTCCGAGTCGCCTACCCCTCAGCCCCCTCCCCCTCCCCCCCCGCTGGCAGGACACCCGGAGTCTACACAACCACTGGAGCAGGCTTCCCTGCCCGCTAGCCCCTCAGTGGCAGACTCTGATGGGTCTCAGCTTCAGGAGAGAGAGCTTCCTCGAGACTTTTACAGATCTGGCCCCTGGGACTACCTGGATGTGGCCGACCTTGGGACCTTCCCGGCTTGTCTCGACATCAGTATCTTCCTGCTCCGCAAAGGGGCGGATGGGAAGATTGCCGCCTTGGCCCCTAGGGATGGCCCTAGCTTCGCTTTCACGTTCCTCAGCGATGGCACCGAGACCTGGACAGACGACTCGGTTTGGGAGGCTCTCAGAGAGCAGACACACGCCCAGGTTTGCTCCTAGATAGGCCCGTGGACAGCTTCTCGAGACTCAGTGGTCCGAGGGCGATGTGCGCCTGCGGTGGCGTTGCGCCGCCAAACGCTTTCGACTGATTGTGATCCTCAGACCTCCCCTGTCATGGCCTCTCCCCCAGGATGTCAGAGCTTGGTCCCATCAGAAACTCTGAACTTTCTACGGGATGACCACTTCAGAGATCTCGAGCTGGCTCGAGAAAGCATTTGCTCATGGCACCAAAGGCCTCTCGCCTTTGCTGAAGGTGTTGAAGAACGGGCAGGACGACCCCGTCTCCCCCTCCAAACCTTCTCATAAGCGGCAGCGCCTCCATTTCGATATGTCTGATTCTTCATCGACTTCGACCGCGAGCAGACAGTTGTTCGCGGCCCCCCATCCCCCTCCATGAGCCTACACCTCGTATCCTGGAATGTGAACGGGTTTCACTCTTCTGGCACCCGTGGTCCCAGGAAGCTCATTTTGCGACAGGAACTTCAGCCTGCAGTGATTGGTCGTTTGGATGTACTTCTGCTCCAGGAGCACAAGCTTTCTGCGGCTCATTCCCGTAGCTGCAAGAAGGTTCTCCCTGGACGTTCCTACACTTATTGGGAGCCCCTGATCGGCGCACAGGGGAGGAGTGGGGGTGTCTGTACCTCCGTGTGCGAGCAGTTAGCCCAGGGAGTTTTCGGTCACGGCACGTTGATCCCAGGCCGAGCCCTTTGGGTAGGCCTGGATTTGGAGGGATCCAAAATAGGAATCCTCAACATTTATGCTCCCACAGACCTCCGATGCAGAGCCACTTTCTGGAGGACACTTACAGGGATTCTTCCAGACATGGATTCCTGGATTGTTGGAGGTGACTTCAACAATCTGGAGACCTTGGAGGACCAGCAGGGCAGAGGTTCGGAGTTCACAGGTATGGCTCAGGCAGAGCAGTCAGCTTGGGACTCTTTCATCTTCGCGACAGGAGGGAGGGACAGTTGGAGAGACCCGTCCTTCCGGCGTTGGCACGAGAGCCTGGACTTCTCTTGGGGCTTCCGCAGGGAAGGAGGCAGACTCCTGGAGAGGCTTGATAGATTTTATGTCAGTGATTGGGCCATCAGCAGAGGCGGTCAGGCGGGTATAGTTCCAGGGACGACACTTTCCGACCATGCGCCTGTGCTCCTATCATTAGATTCGGCAGCCCAGACCCTCCCCCCCCGATCATGCAGGATTCCCGACTCCATCTTCTCGAGGGTGGACGTGCGCAGCAGTATTTGCAGTCTTTGGGACAAAGACTGGGGGGAGTGCGTGGATCTGGTAGACTCGGTCGCGCAGGCTCTGCAGGAGTCCAGCCAGATCTGCCAGCTCGCAGCCCTACAGGTTCGACAGGATTGGTGGAGCAGAGAGAGAGCTCTTCGGAGGGACCTCGCCTCCATTCAGTGACTCCAGCAGGCTTCCCCGAGCTCGGAGGAGCTTCGGATCCAGGCCCTTCGAGCCAGAGCCCTCCTGGAGGAGACACTCGAGCGTCGCTCCGAGTTTTCCTATCATGCCTCTCTCTCCTTCTGGGCCCGGAAGGGTGACCGGATGTGCAGGGAGTTCTTCAGGACGCATGGCCAGAGAGCTGCAGGTGATCAGCTTCGGAGTCTCAGGACAGCAGATGGTCACATTGTTACGGATCCGGGGGAGGTCCTGGGGTTGGCCACTGACTTCTACAGGACCCTCTTCCAGCAGGAGCCGCTTGCCCCTCGTGCTAGTCGTGCCCGTGAGGAGGTGTGGAGGCACATTCCATCCCTGGTCCAGCCTAGCATGCAGGCGACGTTGTTGGCACCGTTCACCTCGGATGAGATGTTGGAGGCCTTGATGGCTATCGACGGATAGAAATGCCCAGGTGAGGATGGGCTATCCCAAGCATTCTTCACCTCCTTCTGGGACCAGATCCATCAGCCCCTCCTTGCAGCTCTGCAGGGGATTTTCAGCAGTGGTCAGATGCCAGAGAGCCTTTCCTCGGGACTGATTTGCCTCATCCCGAAGGGAGGAGATAGACAGGAGATCCGCCAGTGGCGTCCGATCACTCTCCTTACCACTGCCTACAAAATCCTCGCCAAGATGATCAGTGCCAGAGTTCAGCCTCTACTCCCAGACCTCATCCATGACACTCAGACAGGCTTTGTCCAGGATCGCAGTATCCTGGATAATGTCTTCACCTTTTCAGAGGCGGCGGAGTGGGCTCAGCACAGCGGATCACACCTTGCCATTCTACTTCTCGACTTCGAGAAGGCCTACGATCGCGTGGACTGGTCCTTTTTGGAGGGGACTCTGGAGCGGCTAGGTTTCCCGGTAGGTTGGATTCAGGGTATCTCAGCTTTGTACAGGACAGCGTCTAGCAGAGTTATCATTGGAGGCAGGATGGGTGAGCGCTTTAGCTTGGAGAGATCAGTGCGTCAGGGCTGCCCCCTTGCTCCTTACCTGTTTCTCTTCTTCGCCGAGGCCATGACTTACTACCTTCGGGCGAGGTCCACAGGGATCAGGGGTGTTCGCCTTCCACTCCGGGAGGACACGGAGCTTTTGGACTCGGAGTACGTAGATGATACAGCCCTTTATGTCCAGGACGATGAGAGGATGCTAGAGAGGGTGCGGATGGCCCTGGAGGTTTTCTGCTCAGCCGCTGGTGCAAAAATCAACTGGAACAAATCAGTTGGTTTTCTCACAGACCCTGGGGCGTGTTCTCAGTGGGGGCGATTTTTGGGTTTTAGATGGATTCCACGGGGACAGACAGCTAGATACCTTGGCTTTCAGGTTGGCCTAGACATCACGCCAGCTCAGCAGTTTCTCCCGGTGCTAGACTCCATCCGACGGAAGCTGGCTTTCTGGAGCACTGCTAAGCTCTCTCTTGCAGGTCGTGCCTTGGTAGTTAACCAGGTCCTCCTAGCCACGGCTTGGTATGTGGCTTCCTGCTGGTGCTTCTCGAGATCCAGCGTGGCACAGCTCAGGAGGTTGGTTCAGAACTTCCTTTGGTCTGGGGAGGATGGTCATAGAGATACCAGAGCCAGGGTTGCTTGGCAGACAGTCATTCTTCCGCAGGCTGAGGGTGGCCTGGGGGTCATTGATCGAGAGCTTCAGAGTCAGGCCTTGTTAGGCAAGCTTGTCATCCGCGATTTGACCCCGAGGGGGCAGACGTGGAAGATGTTACTTCAGCAGGGAGTCGGCTCTTGTGTCCCGCGCCGAGGTGGAGAGTGGCTACCGTCCCTCAGGTGGATCTTCACTTCCGCCCCGCTCCCCACTCGTTCGTAGCCTCCTCATGGTTTGGAGGCGGCTTCGCCTCAGTCTCATTCAGTCCCCTCCCAGCTGTCAGGAGGAGATCAATCGCCAGCCGCTTATTTGGAACAGTCAGGTCAGAGATGCCGAGGGCCTTCAGTTGGGGGAGAGATCACATATCAGGTGGGACGGCTGGATGAGGGGGCCAGCCCGATCCCTTCGAGTTTGGAGGGATACGTACAGACATCTGGAGATGACTGATCTTGCAGACGCAGCTGGAGGTGCACGTGGAGCCCAGGCGAGACGCACGGAGATCGACGGTGCGATCCCAGCTGCTTGGTTGGTTCCACCTGAGCCTCAGGTCCTCATGCCTGGTGACACCCGCTGGCTGGGACAGTTCACCCCCTGTGGCATCCCACTGGTGATCGCAGGACGTATGGATGACTCCTCTATCTCCTTCTTCGCGGTTTCTGGGGATGAACGACTCAGGAGAGAGGATGCGCTCATTGACCCCCTACTCCCGTGGCAGAGGGTTCGGGTCGTAGGCCTTTTGGGGAAGGTCTGGCGTACCGACCCTAGCATCGAGCAGGACCAGGTGCAGCTTTGGCGTCTTTGGCTCTAGGAGGGGCGGGCCTTGTCAGAGCTTGATTGGGACCTAGGAGAGTGGTGGTGGCTAGAGATTGTGACAGGACAGGGGCCGACCTCCTTCTTTGCCTACAGTACGACTCTGGGCAGGCGAGTTCTCGGGAGGATGCAGAGCCGCCCCCCCACCCAGCGACCCAGCTGGTACGCACAGGGTATTTCCAGGTTCTTTTTGCAGGCATTCTGGAAGGCCTTGTGGGAGAGCTGGCGGCCACAGAAGATCTCATACTTCCTGTGGCTTCTTGCCCACAAAGGTCTTCCAGTGGGGAGCTGGTTGAGGCAGATAGGCCAGGACGGATGTTGCCAGATTTGCCATGCGGATGAGGAGTCACCAAAACACTGCCTGCTGTGGAGCTGCACTCGCGCCCAGGATGTGTGGAGCTGGACTTTTGGGATTCTTACTCGCGCAGCACCAGAGCTAGGATTGATCACTTGGGGCGCGTTCTGTTGGTGCAGCACCGCACCTGGTCTTCATCACTTATTCGAGGCATGCTAGCAGGACCCCACTTTCCTTATCACACAGGGGACGTGGGGACCGCTCGAGGGTATCCCACAGCACCTAGCAGAGGCTGATACAGGAGTTCGGGAGAGGCAGCCAGTCTGGGAGATTATTAGCAGCATTACAGGGTGGCACATCTGGACCTCGCGCTGCGCGTAGATCCTCGGTGGCACCTCCTTATCGACTGCCTAGATCATGGCAGAGATTTGGAGTGAGATTATTCATACCCTCAGAGGCCAGTGGGACCAGATTCAGGGAGACTCCCGGGCCGATCAGGAGAAGCGGAGATGCTTCCTCCGGGCTTGGGACACACAGGGCCTCTTCTTCGAGCAGACTACGCAAGGCCTTCGGTGGCACTACTCACCACCCCGATGGCTGTTCATTCACACTCGTCTTATCCCTCCGTGAGAGGATGATTTATTATGCTACCTTTTAGGGTTGTGTCCGATTTGTGAACGCAGCCCGTCAGCTATAAGCTGACCTCTTGTATCTTGTTCTCGAAGTAATATAATTAGCACTGTTTTTTCGGCCAAAAAAAAAAGAAAGCTGCAAGTGAGACTCCTTACCTCTCTCCCACTCTCTTCATATGGTATCAGAGCTCAGTTCGTGGTAAGGAGCTCAAGGAAGCAAACCAAGTTCGCAGTGTGTTAGTAAGAGGATCAGTGTTGCTTTCCTTTTTCCAGTTTAGGAGTAAATCTCTACAGGTAACACAGCCGAAAAGTGCAAGAGTGCACTGTCTCACATTGAGATGCCCTTTGCGGTGTGGCGAGAGGGTAGTATATGCTACGGGTGAGGCCAAAGCCCTCAGTGACATTATTTTTTTGATTCCAGGCCGTTTCAGGGCCTGTTTTGGTGGTGGAAGTTTTTCGCAGGCACTCAGAAAAGTGCCCTGTTTTGGTTGTATGACTATTGTTCTACAGGTCGATGAAAAGTTGCCGTAGAAATTGCATCGTATGCCTATGCACAGAGATATTAAGAGTAATAGAATCATTCTTATTGCTTGTTGATGCAAAATCATCACTAGGAAGTGACTGTGTGGTCAAATACCACTTTCGTCAGTTTTGCAGATCTGCCCTTGTGGAAAATGGAAAAACTAGGATTTGTGGAGACTGGTGATGATACCGCGCATCCTATTGTACAGATTGGTAAAATTCCTTTGTCTATGTAGGATGGGAAAAAGAAATACCTGTCTGATGTATTTCATGTCCTGAACATCACTAAGAACTTGGTTTCTGTTGGTCAAATGGTTGAGCAGGGCTTGCAGGTCAGATTTAATCCTGATTGATGCTTTGGTGAGGATATGAAAAATAAAGGTCACTTGATAGTAAAAGGGAAGAAGAAGGGTAGGATGTTTACGTTGAATGTGGACATGCCTGAATTGAGTGCAGGAATGTTTGCACATGGGATCGGTGTAGTTGCAGATATTGATATCTGGCATAAACGCATTGGTCATGTTAATATACATCGACTTAAATTAATGTAGGCCCAAAATATTGTTGCAAGATTGCCTAAGTTCAAGGTTGCAGAAATGCATAAGGTATGTGAAGCCTGTCAATTTGGAAAACAGGCAAGAAAACCATTTCCTAGACATGTTCAAGAGAGTAAGAGGCCATTGGAATTAATCCACTCTGATGTGTGGACTACTAAAGTTGCATCTATTGGAGGCTGTCATTATTTTTTCACTTTTATTGATGACTACAGCAGAAAAGTTTGGGTGTATTTTATGAAAAAGAAAAGTGAAGTGCTTGGGCATTTCAAAGCTTTTAAAGCTATGGTTAAAAAAGAAACAGACTTGCAAATAAAATGCCTAAGGTCAGATGGAGGGGGAGAGTACCTCTCAAATGAGTTTGCAAGGTTCCTGCAGGAGAATGGTATAAAGCAGCAATATTCATGCAGTCATACCCCACAGCAAAATGGACTTGCAGAAAGGAAAAACTGGCATATTGGAGAGGTATCTTATGCCATGCTCAACGAAAAAGACGTACCAGATTTTTATTGGGCTGAAGCAGTTGCTACAGCAGTCTACATAATCAACAAGACTCTGACTGCAGCAATACATGGCATGATGCCAGAGGAGAGCTATACTGGTAGGAAACCATATATTTCTCATTTGAAAGTTTTTGGTTGCATTGGCTATGTTCATGTGCCAGATAAGTTGCGATCCAAGTTGGATCCAAAAGCTGAGAAGTGCATCTTTATTGGATATTCTCTATAACAGAAAGGGTATAGATGCTATAATCCTTCTACTCATAAGTTTACAGTGAGCAGAGATGTTGTTTTTGATGAGATGAGCAGCTGGTATAAACCAATAAATGTGATTGATGACGTAGATGCACCAAATGGTAATGCTGCACAGAATTCACATCAGCAATCACAAAATATTCATGGACCTATAGTGTCCTCCAGCAGTGGTTCACATACTTCGCCATGGACAGGCAAATTGAGATCAGGAGCATCTCCTCAAAGCAATGCAGATAGTGGTATGCAAGTATCACGAAAAGGAAAAGAGAAGTAGATCAGCCCATGGTTGATGTGAATGCAGGTCATTCTTATGTGGATGGTGAATCCAGTGGCTCAGAACAGAGCCTTAATGATGAGTTGGGTATTCCTTCTATTGTTACACTTGGAGTAAGGAAGACAAGGGATGTTTTGAGAGCACTTGGTAGTGAGCCTATTTTGTGCAGGTCTATCTGAGTCAAGTATCCTGTGGATAGGCTGAAATATGATGGATTTATGGCCATTCACTATGCCTATATGGTCAAAGTGATACAAGAGCTAGAACCCACTTCTTTTGAGCAAGCCATGGGAAAAGAAAAATGGGAGAAAGCCATGGATGAAGAAATGGATGCCTTGGAAGCAAATGCTATATGGAATTGGTGCCTTTGCCTAAAGACAAGAATGCAATTGGCTGCAAGTGGGTTTATAAGGTGAAGCACAATGCAGATGGTTTTATGAGCAAATACAAGGCAAGATTAGTTATCAAGGGGTATGCACAGACATAAGGCATTGATTATGAAGAAACATTGAGTCCAGTTGCAAGGATGGCAACTATAAGAGCAGTCATTGCTATGGCTGCATCGAAGGGATGGTCTTTACATCAGATGGATGTAAAGAATGCCTTCTTGCATGGTGATTTGCAAGAAGAGGTCTATATGGAACAGCCACCAGGTTATGTGCATGCTGTTCATCCTGAGTTTGTTTGTAGGTTGAAAAAAGCCTTGTATGGCTTGAAGCAAGCACCCAGAGCATGGTCTAACAGGATAGGACAGTATCTTGTCACTATTGGTTTTCAGATTTCCACGGTAGATTTCCCACTTTATGTGAGTGTAATGGGAATGTATCGAAGGAAGACAAGTGCAAATGCAAAAGCATATCTTTTCTCCTCGACAACGATGCCAAAAATATTGTGGTTCTTCGCAGTCACTCACGTGTTGTGGGGATGTTGAAGATATGCCAACAGAGTCTTCACTCCTAGCTACTCCTTGCGGAAGCAATGCACAGCACGAGTCATCCGCAATGTCACTCGAGCGGCCTCCGGATTGTTGCAATGTATCTCCACATGAGAAAGGGGAAAGGGGAAGAGGGGAGAGGAGAGGGGAGAAGGAAAGGGGAGGGAGAAGGGATAAGGAAGAAGAAGAGAAGAGAAGGATGAAGGGGGATGGAGTGGGAGACACAAGGGCACTATGAATGAAACAAGAGAACACCCAAAACACTCTCTTGGAAGAGAAGACGGAGCTTGTATTCAACTTGGTGCAAACAACAATGAAGACCAAAGTCAACCATTTGGCCTTTTATACAAGTCACCTTTTGAAGGGAGGGCTAATCCTTTTCCTTTTTAGCACTCTCCCTCTCTTTATAACCAAAGGCTCTTGGGCCCATAGGGTGCCAAGGCATATTTCTATTCTTTCAATCTCTCCTTACTAGTGGAAATAGCACTTGTGTTAACCATATTAGAGCACTTGGGATAAACTTGGCATTAGGAAGTGTTCCTAACCGGCTCCCAAATAGCGCTTGTGTTAGCCTTGCATCTCCTAGGCTTAGGTGATTTGGGGCTCAAACTCCCTGAGTGCCCTCACACCTTAAACCATTTGTGGTTCAAACCCCATGAATGCAGCCCAAAACCTAGAGTGGCAAGGCTTAAGTTCTATGAGACACCCCATGACAACCCTGCACGTTGCCTAGAATCCTTTGCTTCGGAATATTTGGGGATCAAACTCCCTGAGTTTGAGCTATACTCCTTTCATGGCTATTTTCATGGACGTAGACCAGAAGTGTACACATTGCTTGTACTCTTTGTTCTTAGCGTTAGCTGGAACATGTAACCTGTGCCTGGAATCCTTGAATCCTTGGACTTTGGAATGGACTTTCGATATTTGGGGATCAAACTCCCTGAGTTTGAGCTATACTCCTTCCGTGTGTACATTGCTTGTAATCACTGGCCTTGGGGTATTTGGGGGTCAAACTCCTTGAGCTTGTCCGTTGAAGTAGATCATGCGGCTTGGTCACCTTTGATCACTGATTACCCTGCATTTGGTGGTTGTACTCTGTGGATGTTAACAAACCCATACGAGGCCATGATCATGTTGGCTTCCTCGATTTTGGAATTTGATCACGAAGAAAAAATCACGAACTTTGCCTAGGATGGTGTGATCTTTTCTCAACAACTTTTTCAATGCTTGAAATTTGTTCACATAGTATTGTCCCATTGTCACAGGGTGTGATCGAATCAAGTTACATGCTTCCAAATTAAGGTTTGTTCCTAGAGGGGCTTGACTTGCGTTTAGTTTTTCGAGGCAATCCATTAGTGGTTTCCAAAGTGTACTAATCACAACATAATCATGGAAGTTTCAAAAAATTGTATTTTCTCGTTTCCCAAAATGAGGCCATGGCTTAGGCTACCCACAAGGGGCTGGCCAAAAATGCTGATGTGCCCTCGTTTTTCTCGGGGTGATAAGAGAATGGCACTGAAAGATAAGGCTGGCCACCGAGCTGGTTGCCACTGAAAGATAAGGCTGGCTACCGAGCTGGTTACCACTGACTGCCAGCCCGACCTGATAATACTTTACGCGTGTACAAGAGGCATTAGAGTGGAAACAAGTCTGGCCACCGAGCTGGTTGCCACTGACTGCCAGCCCGACACCGCGGGCGTAACTCCCAGGAGTAACAGGCGCAGGTAGAACTAATTTTACACTAGGTGGGATCCGGCGCATTTAGGGGAGCTGCCAGGGGCTACCGGTCCAGGTGCCTGGACTGGTGAGTCACGATTCGTGTATAAAAGCACACAAGGGTTGCGAGCCTTAGTTTGCAAGAGTAATTTTGCTTGAAGCTGTTGAGTGAGACGAAATGGGTCACAAGGTTTTAGCGGTGCTATTGGTTGCGGTTCTGGTGGCGGTGGCTTTCACCCCCAAAGTTGAAGCTGTACATGAAGGTCAGCGCGAAATTTACCGCCATGACCACCCCAAACGTGGTGGACATGAAGGACATCAAGCCACCCCCAAAGTTGAAGCTGTACATGAAGGTCAGCGCGAAGTTTACCGCCATGACCACCCCAAACGTGGTGGGCATGAAGGACATCACGGAGGCAAACTCTACGAGGAAGAACTCTTTTGATAACCATCATGACCACCACGGCAAGGGCGGTTCTCAGTAAGTTGTGGTTGTTGAAAATCGCTATTTGATGTTGTATTCCTTGTTCCGCATACCCAGCTCAAAACCATAAACCAAGCTACACGTTGGGATCTTTTGATTCAAAGATGCCGCTTCTCAGCTTTGCGTTAACTTTTGTTTCTGATCGTAGGTCGCAGGCGTTGTGAGGATCGTAACGCAGGCCGACGTTTCTGACTGGCTGTCACTGCAGCGTACTTGATGATGTGTGAATGTCCATGCACGGAAGCAGTGCGTGTTGGAAAAATGGTTGGCTCTAGACCACAAAAGAGCCTTGCTCAGATTTTCATAACTGAATCGTGTTCCCTGCATTTGCCCATGTTGTTGTTGTAACTTCTGTTTAATATCTTCGTGTTGATGTCCCGAGTCGGTCGACTGTATGTAGTTTTCGGTCGACGAAACCATTTGCTCTCCGCGCAGCGACGTTCGTGTATGCGACCGAAACGTTCGAATGTGGACATTTAAAATTTTGAGGAGCATGTTGACGTTGAATTTTGGACGGATGTTAATCGTACCATAATTGTATTTTAATAATACTCTGGCCTATAAATGTTTTGAGGCGGTAAGACTAGAAATTCTGTTCTTACCCAGACCAAAATCGGTTGGGAATTGAAGGTTAATGAAATGCGATGGAACAACTACTGCTACAGTACATAAAATATATTAATTCTACAAATTGAAGAAAATCGAAAGATTAGTATTCAACCCTTTTTGTGTGTTGCCCTGGTCATGGCCATTTGGTCTGTCAGAAATGAGTTGATCTTTCAGGCGTGCAGATTGTCCTTGCTGGTTTATGATTGTAAGGAGAAGTTATGGAATGTGGGAGTGGTGGTAGCTAAGAAGGATTAGTTCAGCACATAGGCAGCATTCTACAGGGTGATTTCATACTACAGTAGTGGGGCAGCCCTCAGGCATTAGCCTCTTGAGTCTGCCAATTATTGTATCTGATTTGTCCTGTTGGGATGACCACCCCCTTTTCTATTTATACAAGTCTGAAACAGTTTTTTTTATAAAAGTGATAGTACAAATTATGACCATTGTGTTCTAATAGTTTGCTGTTTAACGTCTGGACATAGATTAAATTAATTTATAGACAAGAATGGATGGAGGAAGTACTTTTGTCCTCAAATTATTAACGATTGTTTAATTCATCAACAAAATGAAAAAACACATAAAACTCATTGGAGAGGAAAAAAGTTACTATGTGATGACTCATTATTACATGTTAATGTTTTCAATATACACGTTCACCATTCTAGAAAGAGTGCCAAACTATAAAATGGAAAGTACCTTTTAAATAGCCCCGCCATACTTTTTCAAAATTCACTTGTTAATTATACCTCATGATTGAATACACTTGATAATTATACCTCATACGCGTAAGTAAGTGAAGGATTGTACAATTGAGCATATTCATCATTGCATATTTTAAAACTTGAGGACTCACTACACTATAATTCACAAGTAAATTATAGCTCACGATTGTAGATGATTGAAAAATTATAGAAGTTAATAGAAACTTTTAACAAAAATATGAAATTATAATTCTATGCAAGATAATGTTGATGAAAGTAGTCATAGATAAGTGAACACTATATTGAATATTTTAGGAAAATCCCGTGTCTATAAATGATAGTATTGGGAGGAACTATAGCTTTTTTCCATGAAAAATAAAGAGAAATAGAAAAATGAACTATATTTTCATTCTCAAAACTATGAAATATCAACTACATTCTCACGACATACATAGAATCTTCACTTTATAAACTACATTCTAAATATCGCAAAAACATTGATTTCCAAATTCAATCAAATGAAAATTCTCTTTCATTGACCCTTAGCATCTTAATAGCTTTTACAATTTCAAGACTTGTCCTATAGCAAGCTATTGAAGTGTAATATCGTAGCGAGTCTTGGCTTATCCAAAGATGTTGGATTTGGATGTAGCTCTAGATTGACCTCAATTTCTAGTGGTTGACTCCCTTGAACGGCTTGGTGCCATGTTTTCAAGTGTTTGTAGCAACAATAAGATTATTTGTTCTTGTTTCCTCCAAACCCTTATGTGCATCCAATGAAAATTTCAGGTGTCATGTTTTTTCTAAAAATGTATGATTAATGCTTGTAAGTGTCCCAATCATGGTATGTTTTCTTCTACACTTGTCTCCATCTCCTTCCATGCGTCATTGTTTCCTATGATGTGGAATACCAAAAACATTTCGTCAAATGCACTTTCTTGAAAAAAAGTCCCAATATGTACGCCATCCTCCATATGAGGTTAAGAAGAACTATATGAGGTTATCTAAGTAATGTCTAGTGCCATTCATAGAGATTATTGGAACTAATGGTATTGTATGTAAACCCATATGAGGTTATCTAAGTAAGATTCATAGAGATTATTGGAAAAGAACTACTGATATTCTATGTAACCCCATTGGGGATTAGTATGACTAGTGGCATTTCCCATGATGAGAGGATGATACTAATGTATTAACCACATGGGGAGAATGATACCTTCATTATAGTTCCAACATGTAGTGGCATTCTCCCTATGGGGTTGTGTAGAATAGCACCAGTGGCATTCTCCCTATGACGTTAAGGAGATTTGTATGAAGCACTCTTGGGGGGTGGGATGGGGTTTTGCTCATATATATGTGAAGTGTAGCATGTGGGTCCAACAGGAGTTTTTTAAATCCCATTTTAACACATTTTTCACATACATAAGGGTATCATTAAAGGGGTAATTCATAGATTGAATATAACAAGGGTTTGTTTTATTCATAATAAATTGGCACAACAGGGGCTTTACAAATAGGCCTCATGATACAAATAGGCTACCTATAAGTCACATTCCCAATCTGCAATTGATGTAATACATGGGAGATTTTCAAGTTCATGTGGTGATACAAGAGGCAAGGGACCAATGACCTCACCATTTACATGTGGATTAGGTACTTGCAATTGTAATAGCTCAATAGTTGCTTGGACTCTCTTCTGAGATGCTCGCCCAAATCTAAATTAGTGGATTGTTTGATGCCAAATATAAACAGTGGACTAGACATCTCTGGCTTGTTGATTTATTATTACCAATACAACCACTCCTCTTAGGGACACCAATGCATGCCTTGACATAGCTCCTTTGGTTAAGCAGTCAACAATATATTGATATTCCCTACAAAAGTACATGATGCAATCTTTGATGATATTGCCTTTGCATTTTTCTTTTGCATCCCCCATATCTTGACCCTCAAGATTAATAAAGTGCCAAGCATCTCAAAATATAGTATAAGGCTTGAATAATTCCAACACGTTCTCATATCCTATAAAGCCACCTTCTATGCTCATAAATCTTAGGATGCAGAAGGCTCCATAGGAGAAATGTCATTTGGATGGATGACACCCACCAACATTTGAATCCAAAATGAACCCTCAATTGACCATATCCCACACATTCAATAAGGATGCCAATATAAACTATCATGGAGATATTGTGGTCTACATCACACCCCTAATCCAACTACATCCTTATCCTACAAGGCCACCCTCTATGCTCACGAATGTTAGGATGTAAAAGGTATTCTATTCATAGGGAAATATCATCTGGATGGATGACACACACAAACATTTTATTCCAAAATGAGCCCTCATTCAAGAAGGATAAAAAATATCAACTATGATGGAGATAGTGTGATCTACATCACATCCTTGTCAAATTGCCAAATGCATCCTTATTGGATTGCACCTCTTTGGTAGAACTTTGTGTAGTGTCTAGTGCACACCTAATCTAAATGGATGTGGATCCCTGAAATGATGTGTTAAGAATCTATCACCTTCAGGCTTCCATCTCCATATTTACCAAAGAGACTGTGCATGGAAAATAAGACTCTGAGCTATAGGTGCCTTCTTCTACAATAATTATCCATTAATGTACTAGACTACACATTGTGGGAAGTTTGGTGTTGCCTTGCCAACCTGTACCTTGTCTTTGAGTGATGTCTCACAGTTCATTCATGCAAGCATTGATAGACTTGCATGTCAATGTTGAAATAGCTTGCAAGGTCATCCCACCATTGATATATTTTCAATAAGTGTCAAAAGTTAAACACTTTGATGGACCTTTCATAGATGTCAAATGCCTTATAAGTTAGCATAAGGGTGTCAGTGGTGAAGATGGATCGCATGGATACAAATTATTATTTTTTAAAATCATATTAGATTAACCAAGACATGTAATAGCCAAGCTCAACTCCATTCTTCCTAGACTAATAAGAGCTTTTGGAGATGCCATTCTCCACAACCTCATATGAGGCCATGGAGAATGGCACTAGTGCCACTTTTCCTATGAGGTTGTGCAGAATGGAAGTAGTGCCATTATCCATATGAAGTGAGAAATCATACCTAAATAGAACATGGAAAACATAAGTGAAAACCTTAGCATGACAATAGAAGGTAGAATTTATTACTCACATCCATGTTTTGGTGATTTTTACATCCTTTTACAAGGCCATGAATTGGTTTCTTTGGTCTTCCAAATGAAATCCATTGTGTCCTTAGATGTTGCAAGATGTCAATATATGGATGATTCTTTAAAATAGCTTGAGCCTCCATGTTAGCCATTGGTGATATTTTGCAACTTGCATCTTTACGGGCATTGCCCACAATGCATGCCTTCCTCCTTGTGTAAAACACTCTTTGTGCAAATTTGTCTCACAGTGCTAAACCAATGATAACATTCGTTACGTATTATTTCCAACAACAAGAATCAAACTCCCATAACTTATCGGCCGATACCTCTTCCCTCTGCATTTGTTACGTATTCTTTCCAACAAGAATCCAACTCCCATAACTTGTCAGTTGATACCTCTTCGACCCTCTGCATATGAGTATTTGTGCCTTCATGGAATGACATGAGAAAGGCACATGTAGCTTTTATAACATCATGGAAAAGATATTCACCAAGCCATTTCTAGAACTAGTAGTTAGGGTTATGACCACATAATGGATTGGTGTTCTATAGTAAGGAATGATGACCTCATACTCAATTATGAATGGAAAGTATCTACATACTCTAGCATGATATGAATTTGTTCCTCAATGGATGTTGGGATGATATTAGTGTCCTTCTTCTGTAAATTTATTTGAATTTATTTAAATTTGAAACTATGAGATGGTTCCTTGTATATTACATCATTGGGGGAGGTTTGGAAAAAATAAGGTCTCTTTAAGAATGTTGATTAGGGAGATAATCCATTTTGATTAAGTTGGTAAGTAAAGTTTGACTAGTGTCCTTTTTAAGAATATTTTATCGCACTAAAATCCAAGAATACCTTACCAACTAGGACTCCCTCCAATATTTGAGTTGAAATCTTTTCTCTCTCATTCCCCTCTCCTCCCTCATCTCTCCATTCCACCACACTCTCTCCTCCTCCACCACCACCGCCACCTCCTCCTCCTCCTCCTCCTCCTCCTCCTCCTCCTCCTCCTCCTCCACCACCACCACGCACCTCCTACCCTTCCCTCTACCTCCTCCCTCCCCAGTCACCTCCTACCCTCCCCTTCACCTCACTCCCGCACCTCCTCCTACCTCCCCCCAACTCCTCCTACCCTCCCCCCCACCTCTACATCCTCCTTCAACCATCCCTTACACCCCTACCTCATCCTCCCTTTCCTAGACCCTCTTATCCATCTTCCCCTCCTCCCACTACCTCTCCCATCAGCCTCATTTCCCCCTTCCTACTAGCATTTTGCTCCCTTTATCCCATCCACTACCAAAATTCGCATCATGTCCCCTCCATTTTAACCCCCTTCTTCTAAAGTTTCAAATTCTCTCATCCATTCCTTCTTTCTTTCCATTCTTAGGTGTAGGTAGAGGAAAAGAGGAGAAGGAGAAAG
The DNA here is from genome assembly GCF_047967505.1 of Dipteris shenzhenensis. Taxonomy (NCBI): domain Eukaryota; kingdom Viridiplantae; phylum Streptophyta; class Polypodiopsida; order Gleicheniales; family Dipteridaceae; genus Dipteris; species Dipteris shenzhenensis. The sequence goes on along the minus strand of NC_141611.1, from coordinate 48,886,498 downwards.
AGAAGGAGACATTCGTGCATAAGAGAAAAGGAAAGAAAGAATATGCTTATTCTTATGCATGAGCATATGAGCATCAAAGAAAAAGAGAGAAAGCTTAAGCATAGGCAAATACATATGCTTATGAAAAGAGAAAGCATAAGTATAAGCATAAGAGGAGGAAGAGGGAAAAAGAAAATAAGCATAAGAGAAAAGGAAATAAAGGATATGCTTATTCTTATGCATGAGCATATGAGCATAAAAGAAAAAGAGAGAAAGCTTAAGCATAGGCAAATACATATGCTTATGAAAAGAGATCGAAAGAGGGGAAAGAGAGGGAGAAAGAGAGAGGAAAAGAGGAAAAGTGGAGAAGGAGAAAGAGAAGGAGACATTCATACATAAGAGAAAAGGAAAGAAAAAATATGCTTATTCTTATGCATGAGCATATGAGCATAAAAGAAAAAGAGAGAAAGCTCAAGCATAGGCACATACATATGCTTATGAAAAGAGAAAGCATAAGTATAAGCATAAGAGAAGGAAGAGGGAAAAAGAGCATAAACATAAGAGAAAAGGAAAGAAAGGATATGCTTATTCTTATGCATGAGCATATGAGCATAAAAGAAAAAGAGAGAAAGCTTAAGCATAGGCAAATACATATGCTTATGAAAAGAGATCGAAAGAGGGGAAAGAGCAGGAGAAAGAGAGAGGAAAAGAGGAAAAGAGGAGAAGGAGAAAGAGAAGGAGACATTCATGCATAAGAGAAAAGGAAAGAAAGGATATGCTTATTCTTATGCATGAGCATATGACCATAAAAGAAAAAGAAAGAAAGCTTAAGCATAGGCAAATACATATGCTTATGAAAAGAGAAAGCATAAGCATAAGCATAAGAGAAGGAAGAGGGAAAAAGAGCATACGCATAAGAGAAAAGGAAAGAAAGGATATGCTTATTCATATGAGAGAGGGAAAAGAGAAGGAGAAAGAGAGAGGAAAAGAGATTGAAAGAGGGGATGAAAGAGGGAAAAAAGAAGAGGGAAAAAGAGCATAAACATAAGAGAAGGAAGAGGGAAAAAGAGATAGAAGAAGGGAAAAAGAAGAGAAGGAAAGGAGGAAGAGGGGGAAAAGAGATTGAAAGAGGGGATAAAGAAGAGGGAAAAGGAAGAGAAGGCAGAGAGGAAGAGAAGAGGGAATAGGGAAAGAGAGGGGAAGAGAGGGTTTCTATGCCCATCACTATAGCTAGTGCTTAAGGCGCTAGCTGCAGGCCAATGTAAATAACAAAAATAACAAAAGGAAAAAAGAGGAAGGACTTTCTTACCTGGAATAGTCCCGCTCAGGTTAAAGGATGGAGGAGTTTAGAGAAGCAACTTCTCAAAGGGATTGGATTGAGGAGACAAGCATAAGCCTACAAACAAGGAGAAAGCATAAGCCTACAAACAAAGAGAAAGAGGAGGAAGAGAAATACCAAAAAGACTAGAAGAAGTGAGTCTTCTTTCTTTCACAAAATCTCGTTTTTTGTCTTTAACCCTTGAAAATCAAGCATGAAAACTAGCACATAGCCTTAGCAATACAAGGAGAAACATGCTTCAACACTCACAAAATGAAATCTAATAAAAAATGAACCTACATTGCTTAAAGAGACTCACCTTCTTGAAAAACTTCTTTTCACACAAGCAAAGAGGGAGAAGGGTGGAGAGGGAGCACAAGTGTTAGGAGACGGGCTGAGTAGTGGTGAGGAGTGGAGAATAGAGACGAGGAAACTGAGGTCATCGAATATAAGGTGTGAGGAGAGATTTTTGCTTTTCTCGCAATAGAGATGCTAAAGAAAGTGTTGTGGCGTGGGATTTCGGGTTTATTCCCACATCATCGCTATATAGCGACGCTGGTCAATCATTATATAGCGACGCTTATATAAAAAAAGCGTCGCTATATAGCGACAAAACAGGGCAAAGAGTCGCTATATAGTGACGAAACAGAGCAAAAAGTCACTATATAGTGATGGAATAGATCAAAAAGTCACTATATAGCGACGGTTTAGGACACTTATTGTTAGAAGAGAGAAAAGAAGCTCATGGGTGGCTATTTTTTGGCTATTAATAGATTTCCTTACAACTCACGTTGTGATTTTGGAAGTGTGTAGATGGAAGGGATGAGTGGAAGCTCGTTAGATGATGCGCCAGCGCCCAGGAGCACAGAGTGGCTTACGGAGAGGTTGTATTGTCATTGCACTCATTGCAAGGCTCGACAAGTACGGCATCAACGTCATATTATCATGCGCCACTTGTGGATGTATGGGGAGGAGCCCAAACTAGTTCCCACCATTGGTGTTGCACGTGGTGATGGATTATCTGTAAGTCAATGCTATTTGAGTTCGTGGTTAATATTGGATACCATTATGACATGAAACCTTCAGACAAGATCATATATTTACACAAAATCATGCGCCACTTGGAGATGTATAGGGAGGAGCCCAAACTAGTACCCACCGTTGGTGTTGCATGTGGTGATGGATTATCGGTAAGTCAATGCTATTTGAGTTCGTGGTTAATATTGGATACTATTATGACACGAAACCTTGAGACAAGATCTTATATTTACACAAAGTCTTGAAACGGGATGAGGAGGGTGACGAGGGTGTGCGTATACCTTCACACTTTGAGCAAGACTATAGTCTAGGAGATGATGACGAGGGTATGGTGGACACGATGGATTCTATTTTTAGGGGCACTACATCACATGTACACGTGATGTCAGAGTCTGAGGTCAAAATGCGAGAGTTGCAATCAACACAGTTGTACAAGGGTGCTAGGATGTCTAAACTACGTGCTTATCTCTCAATCTTGAATCTGCAAGCAAAGTATGGGTGTTCGGATATAAGTGTCTCGGCCTTAATGAGGTTAGCTCCTGCATTAATTTGACTCATTATTTGGATATTGTTTGTTTTGAGAATCATCATTATTTGAAGCCTTTGTATCCCCACTTTTTCTCTTTTCACTTTCTCTCTTTTTCTCTCTTATCTCCTCTCTTTTTCTCTTTTTACTTTCTCTCTTTTTCTCTCTTATCTCCTCTCTTTTGTCCTTTTTCTCCTCTCTTTTCCCCTCTCTTTCCTCCTCTCTTTCCTCCCACGTGAAGCTTCAATAGCCTACTATTGAGCAAACAAATACAGACTTTTGTCACTCTATTTTAAAGAATGTAGGAGTCTATAAATGTTTGCTCAATGTCACGTTATAAGATTCTTCTCTTGTTACATCCGATTCAACCAAAACACATCAACGTGGACGCCAACATTCTAAAAGAAATAGATCGACTAAGAACTGAAAGAAAATGGATTGCACAACAACAAAACCTCTCATCAAATGATAACATTCACCTGACAATCCAATCTCTCAACACACATGCCCTACAATCTCATATCCTAGATATACTACATGACAATAGTCCACTAAGGGCAACAATCATTTGCCTTCAAGAGTTACATTATAAGAAAGCAACAACATCGACTCTACCCACATCCACATGCATTTTAAAACTGATGGCGTGGAAATAGCTACATGTTTCAAAAAAGACGTCCAATTATTGAGCCACCATTACATTCAAAAAGATGGAAGCCAGTGCTTGCTGACAAATTTCAAGACAAACAAATCTCAAACCTTCACAATAGTAAATGTCTACAAGTCCCCTACCGCAAAAGTGACAATGCTCTTGGCTGCCCTTACTCAAATCTTGTAGTAGATAAAAGAAGGAACATCAACAACAATCATTGGAGATTTCAATATCAATTATGACAAAACTAAAAGTGTAAACAAACCACTAACAAAGTTCATGGAACAACACAATTTCACACAATTAATTGAACAACCAATAACGGCTCGACCATCAACAACATTTGGGCTAACAACAATAAAGATCACGCTTCCTTTGGAACAAACTTCGTTTATGGTCCAACCAACCACTCCCTTCTTTACACAAAAATAAGTATAAGTCCAGGGAAGGCCTCCTGAATGTAATTCACCTTATTATAGACTCTAGAGGCACACCAACAAGCTAGGAGAAAGTGTTTTTTTTAAATTGATTTGATGCCCATCCATTTGCACTCTTTCACAAGAATGTTAATGGCACTCTTTTTGGCCATCCCTATCTTGCATGCAATCGTCACCATCAAGCCCTAGCTTCCTTGCACATTCCTTCGCTGCATCTCACTCCTAATAATTCCCACTGACTAAGGACATATCATGCCCACATCCCTCTCCATTCACAAGCAAATGAGGGTCCAACTCATCGACATTGTTGTTTCCCAACATCCAGCTCTAGATTCTACATTATGCCTACGTCCTTGGAGTGATGGAACCACTCCATTCATTATCTTCACATGTGGAGACATGAGATCTTTTGTCTTCCTTTCATTTATTGCAAGACCTGGCTCCCACTCCATAAAATCAGGCATTCCTACACCACTTGCTTCCATTAGTGCCATGTTATCTCTATTGAGAAGTAAGTTGTCATGGAATTGCTTTGTTTTGCAAGTAGGACACATGCTGTGGAGTTTAGTGACCTCTTTGGGCTAAGTAAACTAGGATCAATTGTTGCAACTCTCATTGCACATTAATCTCAGTTCATTACAAGGCCTAACATGTAACGCCATTGCTCATGTCAAGAAAGGGTTCTAAGGCTTCCCGAATCATTGTGATGTTATTGACAACACACATGGGAAGATGGATTGCCCTCATACAAAAGTCATGAGCCCATTATAACTACAGTAAGATGCACTCCATGTGTCTTCAATCCATTCTTGATAGTGATATGCAATTTCTCATTGTGTCTAGTTCTTGTAATGACCATAAGAACTCTTTCCTTCAATCACACCATTGAGCAAGAAACCTTTTTAAGTTTGTTAAAGGGGATTTTCACATTCATGAGTACATTGCTTGGGGGGTTCACCTTAAAAAAATTTAATGTACCACGTGCATTCAAAAGGGGGGGTATTTTAATTCATCTTTTGGAGAAATTTTAACAGGTTTACAACAACAGGATGGGTTTTTCAATTCAGCTTTAGAAAACAATATGTTAGTTCATAGGGATGATTTTATTGGGGAAAAAAAATTAGTTGAGGGGTTTTCTAAATACCCCTTGAACGCACGTGATACATAGGGTTTCTTAATTGTGCACCCCCCGAGGTACATTGTGGAGGGATTTTCACATCCATGAGTACATTGTGGATGATGGAGGTTACACTTTGGAGCCTTGGCTCATCAATCCATATGAGAACCTGTGGAAGGAGTCCCATTACCACTTCAACTTTAGCTCTTTTGAACCCACGTTGCGCATGTGTGTAAATGAAAAGCATAATAATTGGATAGAGTTTTCGTATTTGGTTGAATGCGTACAACAGTTCTTGGCATAGCTCGATAGGTATGTCTCCATTTGAAGTGGTCTATGGTCAAAACAGTGATACACCGGTTACTTTCTCTGATGTTGAAAATAAAGTAGAAGTGTCTAAGGATATGCTACGGAAAATATATGAACAAGAAAAGAAGATTCAAGATTGTATTAAGCATGCACAGGATAGGCTGAAGCACTATTATGATAAGAAGCATTCATTTCCTGAATTTAAAGAAGGCGATTTGGTTTTCTCGAAGATTGTAGGCTTTCGCCCTATTTTGCGGGTCCATTCAAAGTTCTAAAGAGGGTGGAAACGCTCGCCTACCAACTAGACCTTCTTGCACATATCAAAGTTCCTTAAATTTTTCATGTTAGTTTGTTGAAAACTTATCGCTAATCCTTTACACATTTGTTAGGACAACTCTAGAATCAAGGAGGATGCGAGTTTAAAGGTGGAACCCAAGATGATTCTAGATAGAAAGACACGCCAACTCAGAAACATAAATATAGTAGAAGTATTAATAAAATGGGATGTCTACCCCATCGATGATATGTCATGAGTTCACCTGGATGCCTTACTTGTGGAATTCCTGTCCTTTAAATTTTGAGGCAGAATTTTTTTAATGAGGGGAGAATGTGATGTTACATTTTTATATATGCAAAATTTGGAACTGCATGTTGTAGAAATTTCTGAATGGGTTGATTTTATGTTTTGAACATTTTGGAAAAGTTTTATGTTGCACAAGAAAAGTTCGAAATGAACATTTATGAGTCGAGCATGTTTTTGCAGTCGAGTTTTCAGTACTTTAAAGGATGATTTTGGAAAAACTTTACATGAGAGAGTTTTGGGATTTCTCATCGGAACATTTTAGTCGAAGTTGATTTTCTGTGATGCAGATTTCGGGTACTTGTAAAAAACAAAAAAAGAACACAGATCAAGATGTGATGCGATGTGGAAGGCAAGGCACGTGGATTGAGATGGCCGCTCAGATTAGATCGCCAGATTTGGAAGAGTTGGCCGTTTTTGGAAAATGCGCATTTTTCAAGGCATGACGAAGTTTCAGGACGATTTCGAACTGCAAACGAAGTTCATAAGCCTGCACGAGATCCAAGACACTAAATCAGAGTGAGATTCCAAATCAAAATTCATGTATCTTTCTCCCTCGGGAATGCGATCATGAGTGAGAGTGCGATCATGAGATTGCGAGTGAGATCTGCTCGTTTCGAGTGAGATTGCGAGTGAGAGTGCGATCATGAGATTGCGAGTGAGAAGGCTAATAGTGCCTCGAATTCTGATTTCGTTTTTCTCTATTACGCATCGCGTGACACATGGTGCATCAACGATAGTTTATAAAACATGAATGCCATTCAAGCCATGGTGACCATGTAGAACAATTTCTCTCACCATCCGTTTGAGGATGGAAAGCAGTGCTCATTTTCAATTCAGTTCCTATTACTTTAAACGTGGCCTGCCAGAAGTTAGAAGAACTTCGAATCCCTATAAGAAACAATGCTTCTTGGCATACCATGCAATCTGAAAATCTCTTTCACAAATAAGTCAGCAACTTCAAGAGCACCATTAGTCTTCTTCACACGATAAAAATGAGCCATTTTAGTAAGACGATCAACAACCACAAAAATCGTGTCATATCCCAATAAAATCCATTGAAATTGATTGCCATTTTCTAAGACGGATATCTAATGGTTGCATGACTCCATGTGTTTTTGGTCGTTCAACTTTTACTTGTTGACAATGCAAGCATTTTTAACATAGCGTTTCACATCATGTTTCAGATTAGGCCAAAAATAAGACTTTCGAACTTCCATGTATGTCTTATTGTATCCACCATGTCCGAAAAAAGGAGCATTATGACAATCATGTAATATGCAAGACTTAAAAGGAGATTCTTTTGGTAAACAAAGCCTATCATTAAAATATAGATTGCCATTTACTAAATGATACTTTCCATCCTCTTTGTTCATATCATTCTTCTTTACCTTTTCTAGAATGGGCATGTAAAAGGGATATTTTTCAATTTCAGATTTTATTTTAGCCATAAGATCTGAACAAAAAACAGGCAAAGAATTCACATAAATTCTATTACATGATGCAATTCTTGAGTTTATTTCATCCACAGTCAAAGTATCAGCATTTAAAACATCATAAGACAAAGTATGAACAATCAAAGCCTCATCATCAATCAAAGAAGCATCAGTCAAAGCAGTCTCTATCAGTTGTGGAATTAAAGCATCAGCCACTTTATTTTCTTTCCCTTCAATGTAGTTAATCTCAAAATCATACTCAGCAAACAAGCAATTCCATCCATGGTCCATTAGGGGAGATTTGGACTCAAAAAGGGCCTCATAAGGAATGGATTAGGAAAATGGATCAAGGGCTAAGCAAGCCCACTAAAGTCCAAAAGAAGTCCCAAAGTCAAAAAAGTAACACTCTCTCTCTTCACTTAGGGGGATTCTCTCTCTCTCTCCAAAAAGTACACATTCTCTCTCCCTCTCTTCCTTTGGAGAGACCCCCTCTTCTCTCCCCTCTTCTTTCACTAGGAGGCCCCCTTCCCCCAAAATTTTCAAGCATTCCCCTACACACTCACTTCATTTTCCATCCCCTAATTCTATCACACTTCCCTACACCATTTGTATCCACCCCATTCATTTCCCTTTTCCTAAATCCGTCTTCTTCACTCCTCACTGAAAAACTTAGAGCACACATATTCTACCTACACCTAAGAATGGAAAGAAAGAAGGAATGAATGAGAGAATTTGGAACTTTGGAAGAAGGGGTTTAAAATGGAGGAGGGGACATGATGCAAATTTTGGTACTAGATGGGATAAAGAGAGCAGAATGCTGGTAGAAACAGGAAATGAGGATGATGGGAGAGGTAGTGGAGGAGGGGAAGATGGGTAGGAGGGGCTAGCAAAGGGAGGATGAGGTAGGGGTGTAAGGGAGGGTAGGAGGAGGATGTGGAGATGGGGGGAGGTAGGAGGAGGTGGGGGAGTGAGGTGGAGGGGAGGGTAGGAGGTGGCAGGGGAGGGAGGAGGTAGAGGGAAGGGTAGGAGGAGGAGGAGAAGGTGGTGGAGGAGGAGGTGGGTGGTGGGGAGGAGGAGGAGAGAGGGTGGTGGAATGGAGAGATGAGGCCGAGAGAGGGGGAAGAGAGAGAAGAGATTCTAGCTCAAATTTTGGAGGGAGTCCTAGTTGGTAAGATCTTCTTCGATTTTAGTGCAATAAAATATTCTTAAAAAGTACACTAGTCAAACTTTGCTTAGAAACTTAATCAAAATAGATTATCAACGTTCTTAAAGGGCCCTTATTTTTCCAAACATCCCCTAATGATGTAATATACAAGGAACCATGTCATAGTATCGAATTTAAAGCAATTCAAATAAATTTACAGAAGAAGACACTAATATCATCCCAACATCCATTGAGGAACAAATTCATATCATGCTAGAGTCTATAGATACTTTCCATTCATAATTGAGTATGAGGTCATCATTCCTTATCCATATGTGTTCATAAATATTGTCACGTGAAAGACATTGAACCTTGCCACGTTGAAACGAGTATGCAATAAGTAATCCATAGATGCCACGGCCAAACCAGTACTCATTAAGTCAGCCATAGGTGTTCATCATGAAAGACATATAAGTATACCTCACTACATAAAGTGCGAAATAAAAGTATGCCTTGCTTGAACCAATAAGTAAATACATACCATAAGTCATCAATAAGTTAATCGACAAAGAAGGAAGAAATCATTGGTCTAGCAAGACCTTGCATGCACTCGTAAATATAGATGACTATGAAAAACAACGTAGATATACTCATCCTGTAGGTATCGATTAATCCGTTGGGTTGTATCTAGGCATCTATGCAAACCTGCATGTACTCGGAGAAACAACTGAGTGTGATGAAAGAGAATATATGAGCTCACTTGGGAAATAAATGAGTGCCTTAAAAACGACAAGAAAACATGTGAGAAGCACCTTTGCATATGTGAAGTAATGTATCCAAGGAGTAATAATATCAAAGCTAAATAGAAAAGAAACATTGAAAGAAAACATGTTAAAATGTTAACAACGTAAAACATTTAGCGAGTCCTTTTCTTTCATAGGATGGGCCAACTTATGAAAGTGAATCTAGTGTTGAATACATGACGAGCAATCCCATCCATAGTTTGAATCTTTTTCACCGTTCGATAAGCGAGCTCATATACAAGTCCCATGGGAGTCCCTTTTCTATCAACCAAGCAAAGGATCTTCTATAGAACACCAATTCATTATGTGTACATAGCCCTAACTACTAGTTCTAGAAATGGATTGGTGAATATCTTTTCCATGATGTTATAAAAGCTACATGTGCCTATCTCATGCCATTGCACGAAGGCACAAATACTCAAATGCAGAGGGAAGAGGTATCGGCCGATAAGTTATGGGAGTTGAATTCTTGTTGGATAACAAATCTTATCATTGGTTTAGCATTGTGAAACATATTTTCACAAGGAGGAAGGCATGCATTGTGGGAAATTCCCGTAAAGATGCAAGTTGCAAAATATCACCGATGGCTAACATGGAGGCTCAAACTATTTTAAAGAATCATCCATATATTGACATCTTGCAATGTCTAAGGGCACAATGGGCTACGTTTGGAAGACCAAAGAAACCAATTCATGGCCTTGTGAAAGGACATAAAGCTCACCAAAACTTGGATGTGAGTATTAAATTCTACCTTCTAGTGTAATGATAAAGTTTTCGCTTATGTTTTCCATGTTCTACTTAGAGTATGATTTCTCACTTCATATGGATAATGGCACTAGTTCCATTCTCCACAACCTCATAGGGAAAATGGCACTAGTGCCATTCTCCATGGCCTCATATGAGGTTGTGGAGAATGGCATCTCCAAAAGCTCTTATTAGTCTAGGGGAATGGAGTTGAAATTGGCTATTACATGTCTTGATTAATCTAATATGATTTCTTAAATAAATAATTTGTATCGTCACCACCAAGGACATCCATATGGTAATTTATGAGGCATCTGACTTCTATGAAAGGTCGATCAAAGTGTTTAACTTTTGACACCTGTCGAAAGCATATCAATGATGGGATGACCTTGCAAGCTATTTAAACATTGGCATGCAAGTCTATCAATGCTTGCATGGATGAACTGTGAGCCATCGCTCAAAGACAAGCTACACGTTGGCAAGGCAACACCAATCTTCCCACAATGTGCAGTCTAGTACATTAATCGGATAATAATTTTAGAAGAAGGCACCTATAGCTCAAAGTATTATTTTCCATGCACGGTCTCTTTGGTAAATATGGAGATGGAAGCCTAAAGGTGATAGATTCCTAACATGTCATTTCAAGGATCCACTTCCAATTAATTTAGTTGTGCACTAGACACTACACAAAGTTCTGCCAAAGAGGTGCAATGTAATAAGGATGCATTTGGCAATTTGACAAGGATGTGATGTAGGCCACACTATCTCCATCATAGTTGATATTTTTAATCCTTCTTCAATGAGGGCTCATTTTGGAATCAAATGTTTGTGTGTGTCATCCATCCGAATGATATCTCCCTATGAATACCTCTTACATCCTAACATTCGTAAGCTTAGAGGGTGGCTTTGTAGGATAAGGATGCAGTTGGACGTCGATTAGGGTTGGGATGTAGACCACAATATCTCCATCACAGTTTATATTGGCATCCTTATTGAATGTGTGGGATATGGTCAATTGAGGATTCATTTTGGATTCAAATGTTTGTGGGTGTCATCCATCTACCGCCCCAAAATATATGTCAACCGTCGGTTTCATTTTCACTAATAGTGGATTGAGAAGAGGTCAAAATCCTCCTCTCTCCAAGTCTTGACTAAGGGGCTTGGTCCAGGATATGATTCCTGATCCCACGTCCTGAATAGGATGGGGGGCTAGTTGGAACCACGACCTGGAATTCAGTTTCCTTGGCCCTACACATAAAAGAGGGGGGGGGGGGGCTTTTAATCAAAATTTTAAAGAAATTATCTTGCATTTCTTGCATGCATGCATTGAAAGAATTTTTTGTTGCATGCATGCATTGAAAGAATCATTTGTTGCATGCGTGTAGTGATAGAATCATTTGTTGCATGTGTGTAGTGAAAGAGTCATTTGTTGCATGCGTGCGTTGAAAGAATAATTTGCATTTCATGTAATTAAAAAAAAAAGAACGCATAGGGTGGGAGTTATTGTCAGATGCCTGTCTACTCACTATTGTGTGGCAACTACAGCTGTTTGGCTAGATGAGATTTTCCCTATGAGACCTTCTACATCCTAACATTTATGAGCATAGAGGGTGGCTTTGTAGGATATGAGAACGTGTTGGAATTATTCAAGTCTTATGTACTATATTTTGAGATGCTTGGCACTTTATTAATCTTGAGGGTCGAGATGGGGGATGCAAAAGAAAAAAGCAAAGGCAATATCATCAAAGATTACATCATGTACTTTTGTAGGGAAGATCAATATATTGTTGACTGCTTAACCAAAGGAGCTATGTCAAGGCATGCATTGGTGTCCTTAAGAGGAGTGGTTGTATTGGTAATGATAAATCAACAAGCCAGAGATGTCAAGTCCACAGTTTAAATTTGGCATCAAACAATCCCTTAATCTAGATTTGGGCCAGCATTGAGAAGAGAGTCCAAGCAACTATTGAATTCTTACAATTGCAAGTACCTTATCCACATGTAGATGGTGATGTCATTGGTCCCTTGCTTCTTATACCACCACATGAACTTGAAAATCTCCCATGTATTACATCAATTGCAGATAGGGAATGTGACTTGTAGCTAGCCTATTTGTATCATGAGGCCTATTTGTAGAACCTCTTATGTGTCAATTTATTATGAATAAAACAAACCCTTGTCATATTCAACCCGTGAATTACCCCTTTAATGATACCTTATGTATGTGAAAAATGTTAAAATGGGATTTAAAAAAATCCTATTGGACCCACATGCTACACTTACATATATATATATATGAGCAAAACCCTCCTCTCCCACCGCCCAAGAGTGCTTCATACAAATCTCCTTAACCTCATAGGGAGAATGGCACTAGTGCCATTCTCATTAACTTCATAGGAAGAATGCCGCTGGTGCTATTCTACATAACCCCAGGGCCCATAGGGAGAATGCCACTACATATTGGAACTATAATGAAGGTATCATTCTCCCCACGTGGTTAATACATTAGTATCATCCTCTCATCATGGAAAATACCACTAGTCATACTAATCCCCAATGGGGTTACATACAATATCATTAGCTCTTTTCCAATAATCCCTATGAAGGGCACTAGACCTTACTTAGATAACCTCATGTGGGGTTACGTACAATATCATTAGTTCTTTTCCAATAATCCCTATGAATGGCACTACACATTACTTAGATAACATCATATAGTTCTCCTTATTAACCTCATATGGAGGATGGCATACATGTTGGGTTTTTTTTTTCAAAAAAGTGCATTTGACGAAATATTTTTGGTATTCCACATCATAGGAACCAATGACACATGGAAGGAGATGGAGACAACAAGTGTGGAAGAAAATATACCACGATTGGGACACCTACAAGCCATTAATCATACATTTTTAGAAAAAGCATGACACCTGAAATTTCATTGGATGCACATAAGGGTTTGGAGGAAATAAGAACAAATAATCTTATTGTTGCTACAAACATACTTGAAAACATGGCACTAAGCCGTTCGAAGGAGTCAACCACTAGAAACTTTGAGGTCAATCTGGATCTACATCCAAATCCAACATCTTTGGATAAGCCAAGGCTCGCTACAATATTGGACTTCAATAGCTTGCTATTGGATTGTTGCTTGTTCAAGTCATAAATACACCCCTCTGTTATGTATGGCCACAATATTTATATGGTTATTAAAACTAGGTCCATTAAGGATCTTTCTAGAAAGTTTCAATGTAGGTATTTCGTCAACATCAATGGATCATAATGTCCTTGAGATGTTAGAAAAGCTACAAATATATGTAGAGAAGACTCCCTTTCTTTGTGATATGGGCTGAGTAGAGATGCTACACTGGAAGCAAGAGGGTAAATAGTTCTGACAAAGTTGGTGTTGAGGCAATGCTCAAACCCTTAGCCAAAATATCAAAGGTGATGCTAGAATACTTATTGATGGATCTCCATACAAGGCTAGCTTCAGTCCTCCATCAAATGTAATGTACTCTAAGTGCTAGTTTTGTGTCAAACATGGTGTCATCCTAGGCCTCATAGTGTCTGGGAAAGGAATCTCTACGGGCCATAATAAAATCAAACTCATCTTGGAGTTACCCCCCCACCAATGCCAAGGGAGTCCAATGATTTACTGGCCACGAGCTGGCCACACAGGCTATTACAGGAGATTCATCTTGTTCTATGTGAACATAGCCCACCCATTATACAAACTGGTAGTATCCTTTGAGTGGACCGAGAAATGCCAAACATCCTTTGAAACCCTCAAACTAGCTCTAGCAGCCACCGCACCAGTGTTGAGGTCACGCGACTGGAATTGAATATTCCATGTCCATACTGATGCCTCCAACTTTGCCATCGGATGTGTGTTAGCCCAGCCCGGGGAGTATAATTTAGATTACCCGGTATACTTTACGAGCCTCCAACTAAACGATGCCGAGGTCATCTACTCTACCACCGAGAGGGAAGGTCTTACCATGGTCTATGCAGTCAAGAAGTTCAAGCACTACTTGTTGGCTAACAAGTTTGTCTTCTTCGTGGACCAAAACGCATTGCTATACTTGGTCAACAAACCTTGCATGACTAGACACATCACTAGGTGGATGCTGATCCTTCTAGAGTTCGACTTCACTGTCGCTATACGTAAAGGAAAAACCCTCGAGGATCCCGAACGATGAAGCCCCAACGAGAGTAGAAGATGATTTCCCCGATGCTTCTCTCTTCTTCCTTGACATTATTCCTGAATGGGCCACCGAAATTGGCTTTCCTGAATGGGCCACCGAAATCGGCCACTACTTGGCCAACGGATTACCCCTGGGCTAGGCCCTTCAGAAGGATAGAGCTTGCTGCACACTGATTAAGAATGCATCACAATATCAACTAATAGTTGGCCAACTATACCACATGGGCAAGGATGGCATCCTGCGAAGATGCATGTGTGAACACGAATACATCAATGTGATTGAAGAAGACCACTCAGGAATCACAGGAGGTCATTTTGCCACCACTGATGTTACAACATGTAAAGTGCTGCAAGTTGGTCTTTGGTGGCCGAAACTCTTCGAAGATGTGGCTGAATTCATCAAACGATGTGACCCTTGCCAGCGTATCCAAATCCCACACAAGGTAGACATGATGCCCTTGACCGGAATCCTCATTAAAGGAGGACTCATGAAAATCTGCTCCTCCCAAGAAGACGACGGACCATGCCACAACAACTAAGCCTAGTGCAACTGTGCCCCTGGCATCCAAGGTAAAAAACAAGCTAGAAACTTACGATATGTGGCTCCTTACATGCTATGCAGTAGTACGTTTGCCTACATCACATTCCTCATAATCATCGAGTCCAGGTCTAGGTGAGTCAGTATGGTAGGCATCTCACCTGACGCACGGCGTAACCCACCAGTCCCTACCAAACACACCACATGCACACCCACGGTCAGCACTAGGTGATTAGGATCGGCCGTCCATTTTTGCATTTGTTCACCATCTTGCACCCTAACCTCACAATCATGCACGCTCCACACAAGTGCACTCTACTCACTCACTATTTTCCCCCCTTTTTTCAACCCCCCCACCACTCTCTTTTTCTTTTACTCCTTTACACAGTCAGTATTCTACTTGAGAGTGCTCTCAACGAAAGCAAGAACGGGAGAGGGAGAGAGAGAAATAGAGAGCCACACAAGTTTTGGTGGGTGACGAATACCCTAATCTTCTTTTTCATTCATTTATATATGTGTTTGAGTATTGTACATAACCGGGGTAAAGGCACAATGACCTTTAACCCCCACAACCTCCCACTTAAAGGACAATGTGCCTTTAAAGGAGAACAACCAGTGAGCATACTATCCAATGCCCATCAATACACGACAATACTCAAACCGCTGACTAGGTAGACCCTTCGTCAACATATCTGCAGGGTTATCATCTGTATGAACCTTGACAAGCTCTATGTGCTTGTCCTCAAGTACCTCCCTAATGAAATGTACCTGACCTCAATGTGTTTGGTCTTTGCATGAAAGATCGGATTCCGTGCTAGCTGAATAGCACTCATGGAATCACTATGCAATGTCTGTACACCTGTATGAATCCCCAAATCTCCCACTAGCCGATCAAGCCATATAGCCTCCTTGCAACCCTCTGTGGCTACAACATACTCAGCCTCTGTGGTAGACAAAGCAACGCACTTCTGTGCATGAGACATCCACGACACTGCACCACCTGCAAAGGTGAACACATAACCAGAAGTGGATCTCCTACTATCCACATGCCCTGCATAGTCTGAATCTATGTACCCAAGTACAGGCATGTCTCCTCTACCAAAGCATATGCACATCTCCTTGGTACCCTTCATGTACCTCATGATGCACTTAACTGCCTCCCAATGCCTCTTTCCTAGATTAGCCATATACTGGCTAACAACTCCCACTGCAAATGCAATGTTTGGTCTAGTAGCTATCATAGCATACATAAGACTCCCAACTACTGATGCATAAGGAACCTTGGCCATCATGGCCCTTTCCTCATCTGATTTGGGACTATCTATATGACTCAGTTTCACATATGGAGGCAATGCAGTACTCACTGCCTTCCCCCCCTCCATATTGAAATGCTGCAATACTTTTGTAACATACTCTTTTTGTGAAAGCCAAAGGAGTTTCCTACTCCAATCATGCGTGATGCGCATTCCAATAATATGACTTGCAAGTCCCAAATCCTTCATATCAAAGGCCTCATGCAACTTGGCCTTTAATGCATCTAGCTCATAAGTATTCTTGCTAGCCAATAGCATATTGTCCACATATAGTGCCAAGATTATTAGGCTATTATCCTTAGCCCTTTTAGTGTAGAGGCAGTGATCAATTTCACTCCTAAAACCCTGGGACCGAATGAAAGCATCAAGCTTCTAATACCATTCTCTAGGCGCTTGCTTAAGACCATAGAGACTCTTCTTCAACTTGCAAACTAAATGCTCTTTGTCCTTTTCTTCAAAGCCTTCTGGCTGCACCATGTAAATTTCCTCATGCAAATCCCCATGCAAGAAAGCTGTATTGACATCCATCTGCATAAGCTCCATATCCTCTGATGCCACTAGTCCAAGCATGTATCTAAGTGTGGTCATCTTCACAACCGGAGAGAATATCTCATCAAAGTCCACACCCTTCTCTTGCTTGAACACTTTAGCGACCAAACGGGCCTTGTACCTAGGCACATCATCACCTGTGACCTTCATTTTGTAGACCCATTTACATGGCAACGCTTTCTTTCCATGT
The DNA here is from genome assembly GCF_047967505.1 of Dipteris shenzhenensis. Taxonomy (NCBI): domain Eukaryota; kingdom Viridiplantae; phylum Streptophyta; class Polypodiopsida; order Gleicheniales; family Dipteridaceae; genus Dipteris; species Dipteris shenzhenensis. The sequence continues at coordinate 48,869,624 of NC_141611.1, read as the reverse complement.
GGCAAAGAAACCAAGTCCCAAGTCTTATTCTTCATAAGAGAACTCATCTCTGATTGCATAGCATACTCCCACTTGCATTGATCCTTGCGCATCATAGCCTCTCTGTAGTAAGAAGGCTCCCCGCAATCAGTAAGCATCACATAGTCTACCCCTGGAACAAACCTATTAGGTGGTCTATACACACTAGATGATTTTCTCAAGGGCATTTTAGCTTGCTGTCCCACCTGCATATCAGCCACATTTGGCTCATCATTTCCACCAATAGATGACCCTTGATTATATACCTATGGGAGTACTTGGTGGTACCATTTCTTGCACATTTGGTGCATGGACAGCCTGCTGTCTATCAACATATGCAGGTGGATTCACATCCTGGAAAGTGATTCTCCTCATTTCCACATCCCTCATGGGTGCCTTATGCATCTTCTTCTCATTGAAGACTACATCATGGCTGCGTATGATCTTCTTTGCTTCTGGATCCCAGAGATGATAGCCCATCTCTCCACTTTCACCATAACCCAGAAAGATGCATTTCCTAGACTTAGGATCTAGCTTCTTTCGAAGCTCTTTTGGCACATGTGCATATGCCTCACACCAAATATATGCAAATGAGAGTAAGAGGGATTCTTGCCACTCCATGCCTCTTCAGGAATACCACCATCCAAACTCTTACTAGGTGATCTCTTGATCACATGCACTGCAGTCTTCATTGCCTCAGCCCAAAAACCACTAGAAAGACTTGCATTGGAAAGCATGCATTGCAACCTTTCTTGAATGGTACAGTTCATCTTTTCTGCAACTGGATTTTGATCTGGAGTACGAGGGGATATGAGCTCCCTCTTAATCCCACGTGTATCATTTAAATGCTAAAAGTCATGACAGACATACTCTCCACCATTGTCAGTCCATAGGCATTTAAGCGTTCTACCTGACTGATTCTCAACCAAGGCCAACCATTTTTGAAATACCTGGAACACATCACTCTTCCGAGCTATAGCATAAGCAAACACTTTCCTAGTTGCATCATCAATGAAAGTCACATAGTATTCAGCCCCGCCTAATGACCGTGTAGGCATGGGACCACATACGTCTGAATGCACCAAATCAAGCTCTTTAAACTCTTTCTTTCCCCTTATTTTATGGGCTGATTTAGTCTGCTTGCCATAGAGACAGTGCTCACAAAATTCAAAATTAGAGAAACTCAAATGCGGTACATAACCCAAATGGCATAAGAGTTTCATTTCATTCTAGCTCATGTGCCCCAACCTTCAATGCCACAAAGAAGTGCTTGGCTGCTCGGTTATTGCAACAACATGATCAAATACCCCTGATACACGTAAGGGATACAAAGTACCACACTTGGCACCCCTGGCCAAAAGCATAGAGCCCTTTTGAATTTTCCAACTCTGAAAGCCAAAAGTGGTGTGAAAACCATCATCATCTAGCTAACCCACTGAAATAAGACTCTTGGTCAACTTAGGCACATGTCTCACATGTTTCAAAGTAAATGCAGACCCATTTGGAAAAGAAAACTTTATGTCACCTACTCCCAGTATGTCACATGCATAGTCATTTCCAAGATGCACACAACCTGTCTTTCCACTGTCATAAGTGGAGAACCATTCCCTATGGGGAGTAACATGGAATGAAGCATCATCTGAAGTGGTAAGCAACTCTGCAGATAAACTAGACATGAAGAGAACGTCATTGTCACTATCATATATGATTGCATTGATCTCCTCGATCTTCACTTTTGCTTTGTCCTCCCTTGGACTCTCTTCCTTTTGATTTGCACCCCAATTTGCATTCTTTTTCTTATCCTTTTTCTCTCTTTTCAGATTGTAGTAGTCCTTTTTCATATGGCCCTTCTTGCCACAGTCGTAACACTCAATGTTCCATGCCCTAGATTTGCTATGAGACTTCCCTCTTTCTTGGGACTTCCCCCTGAAGTGTGATTTGCCCCTTCGCACATTTAAGGCTGCATCCTACTTGTTGCCATCCATAATATTCATCAAAAGTCTCCGCATCAAAATTCATCTTTTGAGCCTGAAGCTGGTTGAAAATAATATTGAAATCATTCAAGTGAGAAGCAATGAAGACCCCTTCCTTCATCTACAGCTCAAACAACCTCTTCATGAGGTAAACTTTAATAGAGGCAGTTTCCTTTTCATAAGTGGCACACAGTTTCTTCCACAAATCTTCCGTAGTCTGCTCATTTACTTCTATGAAATAAACTGACTCTGCAAGATGAAGTCTAAGAGTAGATTTTGCTAATGCATCCAACTCATTCCAATCATCCTTAGACATATTTGCAGGCTTAGCTTCAATCCTTGCCAAGGGTTTAATCTGCTTCTTTTGAATAAGCACATCCCTTATTTGTTCTTTCCATAAAGAAAAGTTTGTCCCATCAAACTTTTTAATGCTAAAAAACTCCTTTGCAGACATGGAAGAGGATGCCATGATGCAAATGAAGCAAAAATCCCAAATGCTAGTGCCTACAAGAGAGAATCACACCAAATACCAGGTGCGCCCAAATGTGTTTACCAAAATAGAGTGAAATATCACCAAAACTCATGTCTCAAAGCATCTAACTCATGTGCATATACTATGCATCCATATGAGCAAATCTGGCCCAAAGAAAATGCTAACTGCAATGGCAATCCAAAATGCCAATAAGTGCCAAAGGACTCAAGTATAAACACCGTCCACTGGCATATGCATCAATAATATCTCATCCGAGAGAGCATAGCACTATCAGTGCATCACCTGCAATGTGTCAAACCTATCTCTCAACATAAAATAGCATCCATGTGCAAAGCGTCCATAAAAATAGCATCCCACAAGGCAATTTGGGCCTATCAGTGCATCCAATAAGGACCGCAATGCATGAAAATGGCCTACAAATCATTCGTATTTTCAGATTTGAAATTTAAATCTTAAGATTTGAATTTTAAATTTTAAATGGGGAGATTTGGCCATGCGGCCAAATCTTCTGGCTTCTTTCAAAACATACAACATTTGGCCGTACAGCCAAATCTCCCTAGATCTTGGTGATTTCAAAGAAGCTATAAAGATTTGGCATCACAACTAAATCTTCCTAAACCTTGCTGCTTTGAAAAGATTTGGCCACACAACCAAATCTTCCTCGACACTCGTGATTAGAAAGAAGATAGCAAGATTTGGCCGCATGGCCAAATCTCCCTCGACCCTCGTGATTAGAAGAAGCTAGTAAGATTTGGCCACACAACCAAATCTTCCTCGACACTCGTGATTAGAAAGAAGATAGCAAGATTTGGCCGCATGGCCAAATCTCCCTCGACCCTCGTGATTAGAAGAAGCTAGTAAGATTTGGCCACACAACCAAATCTTCCTTGACACTCGTGATTAGAAAGAAGATAGCAAGATTTGGCCGCATGGCCAAATCTCCCTCGACCCTCGTGATTAGAAGAAGCTAGTAAGATTTGGCCACATGGCCAAATCTCCTTAGACCCAAGTGATTTAAAAGAAGCTAGAAAGATTTGGCATCACAACCAAATCTCCCCAAATCCTGTTGCTTTCAAAAGATTTGGCCGCACAGCCAAATCTCCCTAGACCCTTGTGATTAGAAAGAAGCTAGCAAGATTTGGCCGCACAGTCAAATTTCCCTAAACCCTCGTGACTTATAAAAAGCTAGAAAGATTTCGCATCGTAGCCAAATCTCCCCAAACCTTAGTGCTTTGAAAAGATTTGGCTGAATAGCCAAATCTCCTTAAACCTGGTGCTTTGAAAAGATTTCGCTGCACGGCGAAATCTCCCCAAACCTGATGCTTTGAAAAGATTTGGCTGCATGGCCAAATCTCCCCAAACCTGGTGCTTTGAAAAGATTTGGCTACATGGCCAAATCTCCATAGGCCCTTATGATTACAAAGAAGCTAGCATGATTTCACCGCACACAAATCTCCCCAAACCCTGGTGCTTTGAAAAGATTTGGCAGTATGGCCAAATCTCCATAGACCCTCGTGACTAGAAAGAAGCTAGCATGATTTGACCACACACAAATCTCCCCAAACCCTGGTGCTTTGAAAAGATTTGGCAGTATGGCCAAATCTCCATAGACCCTCATGATTAGAAAGAAGCTAGCAAGATTTGGCCGCACGGCCAAATCTCCCTAAACCTGGTGCTTTGAAAAGATTTCGCCACACGGCCAAATCTCCATAGACCCTTGTGATTAGAAAGAAGCTACCAAGATTTGACTGCACACAAATCTCCCCAAACCCTCGTGCTTTGAAAAGATTTAGCCGCACGGCCAAATCTCCATAGACCCTCGTGATTAGAAAGAAGTTAGCAAGATTTGGCCGCACGGCCAAATCTCCCTAAACCCAAGTGATTTAAAAGAAGCTAGAAAGATTTGACTGATTTGAAAGAAGCTAGCAAGATTTGGTTGCACAGCCAAATCTCTCCAGACCCTAGTGCTTTGAAAGAAGCCCACAAGATCTGGCCACAAGGCCAAATCTCCCCAAACTTTGGTGCTTTGAAAGAAGCCCATATGATTTGGCTACACATCCAAACCTCCCCTTCCAGTGCTTTAAAAGAAGCCCATAAGATTTGGCCGCACGGCCAAATCTCCCTAGTGTGGCCAAATCTCCCTAGAATCTAGTACTTTTTCAAATATACTACTAGGTCTAGTGTCAATTCTAGATTCTATTTCAGATATGTTTATCGATAATGTGTTTTGTCTAACATTAAAGATTATAAAGATGATAGTTTGTATATTGCTTGGGTCTTTTACAGGAAAGACACAAATGTGAAGAAGGTTGAGAAAGTTGTAAGTGGATTTGCAGAGAAAAGCATACCTTGGTACTTTGACATATATAGTATTGAGGGAGCACAGTTGACACGAGTTCACTTATTTGTTTTGTTACCTAATAAAAGTGCATACACTTGTGTTGGATCGGTACATCAAACCACTGAAGATGTGGTTGGAAAAGAGGGAGATATTGGATTGTTGATCATTATAAATCAAAATAAGAAGTTTCTCTTAGATCCCAGTGATTATGAAGCATCTCGTATGAAGTCTGATGTAGATGACAACATGCACTCAAGAGGCTGGATAAGTGTTGAATCAATTGATGGAAATGAAATTCACACAGTGACAACAATCATTCAATCATATCGCAAAGTTTCAACAACATTAAAGAAGCGTAAGAGTGGGGAAGATAGTGGGGAAGGAACAAAGAAAGGTAAATCGACTATGGTTCAAGCACCAGGTGGTAGCAGAGAAGGAGCAAAGAAAGGAAAGCTAGCTATAGTTGACCTACCACAAGAAGGAACACCTCCAAAGGGTATGCTAGCAGTTGTGGAAAGAAGCAGTGGTAGTGAATTGGAGCCAAGTGGAAAGGTCATAGGAAAAAAAGGGCAAAAGAAACCATCAGGCTTGGTGGAATATGAAAAATACTACCCATTCGGGTTGCATGCAACATTTTCAATTCCAGTTGCAAGATGTCAAAAAGCTCCTCCAAGCTATGTATATAAAGGGTTGAACAAAGAGCATGTGGAGAAGCTTGCTGCAGACTTCGGTTATAACTCTAGGCCTCCTGCTACTGTAGCGGATTTAATGCCTTTCAATCCTGAAACAAAGCAGCCCCTAGAAAGGGTAGATAAAAAGGATTTAACCAAGTGCCACTACTGGATACTATCTGGACAACATTCAATATATGCTGCTAAAATATTCACATCTAATGATGATAACAGCACGGCCCAAAGAAAGAACTGCTACCACACCCCGCCAGGCGAGGATTGTAGTGAATTGTCCCGCACGCTTTTGTGTGGAGATATCAAAGATGGCAAACGTGGAGTCTCAAAATATCTTGAGACAATCTCCATACATTGATATACTTAAGCAGGTGAGGGGACAATGGATTCTCTTTAACAGACCTAAGAAAGCACAACAAGGGCTTGCAAAAGGACATCCAGATCGTGAGAATTGGGATGTAAGTACAAATTTTAATTATGAATCATTTTTTACAAGTCGGTTTTCTTAATTATTGCATTCTAATGGATTCATATATTTTGCACGCTTTCATTGACACTGGCAAGGTAACATTGGGCAATAGCTTTGCCACGAAGGATGGAAATATTCACAAGATGGAAAATGCCGTAGGCAACCCACAGTCTCAATGTTTAGATGCGTGGATTGAGTGATGATCAAATTGGTCAAATTCAAAATGACATTAAGGAAGGTAGAGTAGTCATAGCTAAAACAAAGACTGATGCCATGATTCTTGATATTGAAGGACGAGCTATGCAGATCAAGAGAGATGCTGCACTACAAGAAGAACTTTATATGTTTATATCGGCAGAACGGCCTTCTTTAATGTTAAAAAATTGGGATGAGTGCAGATCACATTTTAAAATTACTCCAGAATTGTATCATCGGATTCGTGGTTGCTTTGACTCATGGTTAAAAGTGAAGCTTCAACAGGGCAAGGAAACTCCACCATTGCCTGATGCTACAAAGGGGTATCTGAGGTGGATTATGGGACAAAGTGAAGGTGCAAGTCATGGACCGAATTCCACCCAGCCTTGGAGGTTCTACACAGTCGGTTCAAACATGGAGGGAATGGAATTTATACATAATGTGTACCAAGAGCCAATGGCAATAGGGGTTGCCTTTTTGGATGTAATGTATGGACCAAGCAGAAGTAGAAATTGGAATGAGGATCGCTTTGAGTGTTTGTTGAAAAGCTTGATGACAATCGCTTCTCCCCCAGTGCAATTCCTTCTTGTGGTGTTCTTGACCATGGATCATGTATCATGTTTGAAGAATGCATTAAATAAGGCATGCGGACAATATAAAATACACTTCGGTTGCCTTAATTTTGAAACTACAGATATATTTGTCACTGGATCTATGGATGGCTTAATTGCCTGTGTACTGGTAAGCAAGGAAAAGCATTTCAACGATATTGAGCGCTATACCAATGCACAATGTAAGCCATCAATATATGTTGCAGATGAAAAATATGAAAAATCAAGTGGTGCAGAAGAATCAGGTGATGAGGATGATGATGACGAGGAGGATGATGATGAATTTGGCATTGAATTATCCTTGAAAAGAAAACGTTCAAGTATCATGAAAGACATGATCATGGGTTTCTGTCGTACAGATGAGTATGTATTGGACTTGTTCTCTGAGGGGCTTGCTGCAATAGAGTCTCTTTCTTGTAAGAGGCGTGTTGTTTCAGTTGTTGAGACTTATGAGGCGTTGGCAAAGGTTGAAAGTATATGTTGCACGTATGCTTACAGTAATCATGAAATTCGACAATGGGCTGGCTTGCAAGAACCAATATTAGCAATAGAGGGGGTATCAAAAGAAGATGATACAATTGAAGGTGGAGGGGATAAAGAAATTGATACCATACCAGGACAAAAAGAGCTTCAACCCTTCAATGAAGAGCAGCGTGAGCATTTACAAAAACACGCTTCAAAGTTTTGGGAAACAGAAGAGGAAGCAACAGGTCCTTGAAATTGTCCTTTTATATGGTGTTTGTGTTTTCCATATGTTATCTTGCTATATTCTCCATATGATGTATTAATTTTGTTCTAAAGATCTTTTAATATTACTTGGAAATTCATTCTATCTCATTGCCATAATTCAAACATTCATATGTATTCTTGAATATGTTTAATTTTCTATATTTCATGAAAAGATGTGTTTGCATGTTGTAATACCTTTGGAGTGTGATACACATCCAAATTTATTTATGAGTTCATAAATGTTAAAAAGTGTGTTGAGTCTTGATCGTGATGAATGAATTAGTGTAAATTATTGTTTCTATCCTTATTCACTTCATATGAATGCTCAAATATGTTTTGGCCGCTTGGCCAAATCTTTTCTTAGTGGGAACACTCAGGCAATGCTAGATAATGTTGGACTCCACTCTATCTATTATGCAAAGGTTTTTGGCATTGTAAGGATATGTAGTTTGGGGATTAAAATAACTTGAAAGGGTATAGATTCAACAACTTTAGGGGGTATACTAAGCATATGAACATGAATGCTTTCTTTTTTTTAGTATTCCAATTTTGTTTTGAAAAAGAAAAACATGAATGCTTTCACACAAACAAATTGCATTGAGAGCACACAACCTAAAGTTTGACAATTTGGTTTTCCATCTCAATATTCAGTTTGTTTCTACTTATGAATTTCATTTCCTTGTTTATCAACAGATATTGGCCATCTCAATTTCACATCGCTAGAAGCATTGCCTGTACATGTGACACCTGATCCAATGATTCATTATGTGCCTAATATGAACATTAGCATGCAAGTTCCAAGCTCAACATGGTTGATTGAAAATGTTGAGGATGCAATGTCTGCAGTTAATGTTCCATTGACAAATGTGAATGCAAGCTTAGAAGGCAAAGGAGAAGATGCAATGTCATTGTATGAAGCCAAGGTGCAGGAAGAAATCTTAGAAGGTAAAGGAGAAGACATAATGTCACCCTCAGAAATAGTGTCAAAAGAGGTGATAACAAAAATAAGACTAGCGGTGATAATAGATTTGAAAGGGTTATTGCTCGAGCGTTGTTTTTCGAAGTCAAATAAACATATGAGCTTGCACAATGGGAAGCATTGGCTTGTTCTCCGTCCTGGGTGTTTAGAGTTTCTACAATGGTTGCTCGATCACTACCATGTTGGCATTTGGTCCACTGCAGGAGAAAAAGGCATGGTGCAACACATGCTGGACACTTTGGAGCATCATGTTAACAAAAAGTTACATTTCTTCATGGTTTGGGGTGCGATGGCATGCCACAAGCATACAAAGAGTAGAATCATTCGACCAGATAGGATGAATGTGGAAGCGGATTTTAAACCATTGATGAGAGTGTGGTGTTGTTTTAAAGAGGAATGCAAACCAGCAAGAACAGTGTTCATTGATGTTTCGCCTTACACGGGTTGTGTTAATCCAGCAGAAAATTGCATTTTCCCTACAAAATTTGATATAGATTGTGGTGATTCTATTTTGCTTCATGAGTTATTACCGTACCTACAGATGCTAGATGATGCAGTAGATGTGCGCAGTGCCATCTCTTCTAACAGATTTGGTCAAGCTCCGATTGTCGAAGGGCATGATATGTTCTATTATTTTCAACCAGTGATCCTTGAATTCAAAGAAAAAAACAAAGAAGTTCTCGAAAGGATGAATGTCGAATCTCATATGTCTACTCGTAGTTCAAAAAAAGGCATAGAGAAAGGTATTACTTCACCTATAACCAAAACTAGAGTGAGAGGGACTTGTCCTACTACAAGAAGTATGGTGCATGCTCAACATGTTACATTGAATGAAGAGGAAGAATGCATGCTAGGAAAAATTGCCAAAATGGGGCCATTGAAAGATAGTGAGGCAAAATGCTTTGCTATGGTTCTTGGATGCAAGGAAAGGGGAATCACTGCCGATGTTGCAAGGGCATTCTTAGCCAACTTGATTCAATTTTATTGCATAGACAACCATTAGGGAATGTGAGTGATCTTGTTAATTAGAGTTGTAGACACAAATGCTCAACTAAAACATTTGTACCTACATTCTGATTTATATTTGGACACTATTTGGTTAGATTCAACTAGCAAAACATTATGTTTCAATTTGTTTTGTGAAAGAATTAATAGACATTGAGTTAGTACCTTGTCCAAAAAATGCTATGTGCTTTGTGATGTGAGTTTATATTCCTCCACTAAAAGAATGATTCTTTGATTTTAAACATATGATAGGTGTTGCAGATTGTCTTGAAAAGTTGAAGAGCTATCTTATTACAAAATTTGATCCTACATCCAATGGCTTATGGAAACATAAATTGCCCATACCCATTGAGCACGTGTTCGAAATGGATGGCATCCATTATGAAGTAAAGAAATCAACAATACCTGGGGCAGGATATGGTCTTTTTGTACATACGAGCATCAAGAAAAAACAAGATTTGATGGTATATAATGGTCCAAAGTATGATTATGATACTTGGAGATCTCTCCTCAAGTTTTTCCCAAGGATGAAGACTTATGGAATGTTTGAAGATCCATTCATTGAGCCATTGACAGATGTGAAATGTATTGTGGGAGATGTATTATATGGAAACATTGCTGGATATATAAATAGCTCAATGTATTATAAAGAAAGAACAAATGTTATATTTGTATACATCTCTAAACTACCACCTTGGGCTCAAAAGTCACAAGGAAATTTGAGTGCCCATGGCTACATTACTGTGCAAACCATAAAGGATATCTCCTTCGGAGATGAGCTACTTTGTGAGTATGAATACTAGTATGGAATTGGTAATGATTATGTTAAACGATGTGGTGCAAAATTGGCTATGTGTCAATGGTTTTGATTATAGCTCTATTGTGATGGAATGGTGTTTTTGAACACCACATTTATATGATGGATGTCAAAGCTCTACCATAATCCTATACCATATGTCAATACTGCAATTTATCAACATAGAAACATATGCATTTGACATTAATTTGATACATCTTATATATCAAATAAAAATTAACAGTTGTTGCAAGTTTAATTTTGTTTTTGAAGACCACATTTATATGATGGATGTCAAAGATCTATAACAATCCTATTGCATATATCAATACTGCAATTTAATTTACTCCAATGAATCTTCCTAATGCAACATCTATAAATTGGCTTTTGTTTGTGGTTTTGATGCATACAAAACAACAAACATCTTTCTTTCACTAGCAAATCAACAAATTTTTTGGCCATGGAGCCATGTTCACATCTATTAAGGCCTTTTGCCATAGCAACATATAGAAGATTTTTGCTTGGGTTTCTAGGAATTGGGAAAGTATTGTGCATGGTCCTCAATGGAGCTAATGTTTCAATAAAAAACATCAAATTTTACTTTTGAAGTGACTATATTTTATTTTGTGGGAATTGGGATTTTCCCAAATTCTCTAATATAGTGTTTATTGAAATAATTCAATATAATGAGGCCATAAAAAAACCAATAACTGAATCACACGTCACCTGTTCCGAGAAATAATACTTCGATTGGATCTCATGTTGTGGTGCAAAGGTATAATTCTCCGCAAAGTCCACCACTGAGACAACCACCCCTATAGGAAATGTCCTCAAACATGCACGAAACTTACGATCCTCCCACTTCGCAGTGTGCAAGTGGCGTATGTAGCTGTACAACTTTCCTCGAAAACTGTCAATGAATACAACACATGGTGTCTCCTTTTCCACAAGCTGCAACCTCCTCAACTGTGCAACACTATCTAAAGTCAGGTTACTGTACTTGTACTACTGCCAACGAACCATTTGCACGTCACAAGTATCTAGTGCAACTCGTGGCACTCTAGCAAAGTCACCACACAAAGTACACCTGCCTTCCACACAATCAAGGGAGTAGAATAAAGCATCGCCATCTCGTGTACACAATATGGAATGAATGAAATCGTGAGGGCTAGTAGGAACCACTCATCTATGACCATCAAGGGAACGAAATACGTCATACATCAATCCAAAATCCACATGGTAGCGACAACATCATGTGTCACGCTCCTGAGAGCATCGCACAAACCATGGCCTGCATCGCTCAAATGACCTCTACCCAATCCTAAACTCCAGGTGCACCTCTATAAACTGAGTGTACAACTCAGTCTGGGTACACTCCAAAAAACATGCACCATGCTCAATGTACACATCGCGTGACACCCTCTTCCGCAATGCCTTCTTGAACACCGGGGATGCTCTGCAATGCTCCTCCCAAAACTGTTGTATGAAGGACCTAGTGGAATCATCCAACAATCGATCACTGCGAGGTGCACGACTACTTGAAGCCCAAAGAGCATCAGTCTCACTATCCTCTAGACTCTGGCTCCTAATCATGCCTACTCGCAATGCCTACTCGCAATGTGCGTGGTGCAATCTGAAGAAGACGTGAAGCGGTTCACACATGGCCTATCATATGAGGTCTACTAATGGCAGCCACAATAGCACGACATGCTGCCAAGGCATCACTGGAGTTCCTATGCTTAATAGAAGCATAGGAACATCGAACACTGCTAAGGACCTCGCTATATACAACCTTGTCTCTACGTGCACCAAGACCAGCAAGCCTCCTACACTCTACTAAGTCAGCGTGATCAATCAGGGATGTGAGGAGAGCAGACTGCAAAATTACCGTGAGGTCACAAAAAAAAGACTGCACGATCTTGCTAGAATGATGACGGATAGTGGACTTCGGGAGGACTTCGGCAAGTCACGTCCTGAAGCAACACTACTACTGCAAGGTGGGGCAAGGGGATCAATGGGAGATGGTAGGATGGAGGGGGAAAGGGAGGTGCCAAGGGGAAGGGGGGGAGGGGGAGGGGGAGGGGGACAGGGGAGGGTGGAGGGGGAAGAGGTAGAGGTGGAGGGAAAAATATAGGTGGCTAGGGGAAGGATAGAGGCTGGAGGTAGGGGAGCGGATGAGGATGTGGAGGGGGGGACAATGGAGGTGGGGGTGGGGGTGGAGGTGGAGATGGGATGTAGAGGTGGAGGTGGATCGGTGGTGGCAGCGCGAGCTCTAGCTCTAGAGGTTCTCTTGCGCTCACGAGCCTTCCGCTTGCACTCCTCGTCAATGAGATTTGGGGGGGGTTCCTACATCTTTCATGTCTACTAGCTCTATAGCTTTGAGAACCCATTCTCAATGAAAGTAGGATGGAAGGTGTGACAAAGTGATGGGGAGGCAAGAATGGCTAAGAATGGGTGAAACAAACCAAAACATGGTGTCTTATAGAGAGCCTCAACTCATCCACTAGATTGCTCTTACTCATCCACTAGATTTCTCTTCATTATTATTGGTGGAGAAGGTGCTATGATTGAAAATAATTGGCTACTAAATTACGTTGGAATTTGTTTTGAAACTAAAATTTGTGGTTACTCCAAATACCTCGATCATGGTCATAAACCTCAATCGAGGTATTCTATGCTTCGGTCAAAAAACTTGATCAAGGTATTCTATGCACACCATGGTCATATACCTCGATTGAGGTATTCTATGCATCTGGTCATATACCTCGATCGAGGTATTCTATGCCTCAGTCATAAACCTCGATCGAGGTATTCTATGCCTCATGCACATCGTGGTCATAAACCTCGATCGAGGTATTCTTACCTCATGCACATCGTGGTCATAAACCTCGATCGAGGTATTCTATGCCTCACGCACTGAAATCGCATGCATGTATAACTTACCATGCATGTTGATGATGTGGATCACCATCATCATGATATGTGTACATGTGGCTGATGTGGCACCATGCATGGTGATGATGTGGTAATATGGTGTGGAATATATGAGTCTCTTCCGTGACATGGAAATGTGATGTGGCATGATGAGTTGGCATTCATGAGGTGGTAGATTGACATGGCAAATTGAGGTGGAGGGATTGGTGATGTGGCAATGTTGACGAGGTATGCCAAGATGGCAAGGTGTGATGACATGGCTCCAAGAGTCCCTATGATGTGGAATGATGAGGTGGCACATGTGGCTGATGTGGCAGCACGTGTGGCAATCTAAGGTGGCATGGCAAGGAGTGATGTCACATCTCATTGATGACACGGCACCATGCGGTCTAACAACGTGGCATGGTTGCAAGGCAAAAATAGATGACTCAGTCTTCCACATGGGCAGGATGCACACTCCAATGGCTTGCCACTAGGGTCTGTGATGCTCCTAGCCTACCTCACCAAGCCTAATACCAAGCCTACCTTGTCTTGGTATTAGGCTTGGGTGGCCCTTTTTCCCCCACAAAAGGGAGATTTCACTCTTGGAGGCCATATTGTACGTTTCCTTTACTCAAATTTAACCAAAAATTTTCCCCCTTATTCATCATGCGGAGGACTAAAAATATTGACATTTTTGAAATGTTTGGTCATGTTTTCAAGAGAATTACTAGATTTATTTTTAATATTCTTTGTTGATCCTCTAAGGAGTAAAAGTAAAAATAAAACTTCAATCTTCCTAAATCTAACCGTTGGATTTGGGATTTGATGATTGAACCACATACCCTTATGTGCCTACTAACCTTCCACTGAATTCGATTTGCTTAATTATTCAAAATACTAAAAAAATGTGGTGTGCTACTAAAATGCATGTATTTTATGACTTTATTTATTTTAAATAATTATTTATAATTAGATAAATCATTCAAATAATCACCAATAAATCAAGTTAAGCTCTAAATAATGTAAAGAGACCACCTACAAAGTTTCAATAACATTTAATCTAAAATGAGTGAGAAATTTAGAATTTAATATGACACTCTCTATTCGTGATAAAGGTGTGACCGCCCTGGAACCATGCCGTGTGACACAAAAAAATTTTTTTATGTGCATCAAATTTTTTATCAGACTATACCACTGTGTGCACAATAGCATGCGTGATGTTGTGTCTAAGACTTCAAAGACTAGATCCATAGGGAAGTACATGAGATTTGCATTTTTGTGTGCTAAAAAGCTTGTTTTTCCACCTCCTAAGGATTGGGGAGTGAACAAAAAGTGGACACCCTTAGCTTGCTACTTCCCATCAATCAATTTGTGAACTTCTTGCAAATTGACGAATTCTATAGAATAGAGGGGGCAAGTGTTGTGCCAAGAGGTGCAATTGAGTGCGGAACTTGTAAATTTTCTCTACTTGTTGATGCTACTACAAGCATCATTAGGGGAGAACCTTTTGAGCGGACCCTTTGTCTACTGTCCGATCATTCTATTTGCACGTACGTACCATGGGATGCGAATATGATCAACTTTGATAAGCTTAATGTAGCTAATGTCATGGGCAAAATTGCAATTTTCATCATCAAAGTTGCAAGCGATGATGGCATGGGAGATCAAATCATTGTTGTTGACGGACCACAAGCCCAAGATAGAGCTGCAATGAGTTAGTTTTGTCATTGCTTAGTGGTTTCTAATTTATTTGCAAAAGTTTTAATTTTCCTTTATCTTTAATTTTAAAAAATGTGTGCCTTGCAGTTGTCATTTGTCAATGAAAAAAAATCAACTCTCACTCAACTTATACAAGAATTCAATCAAGAAGGTGTGGTAATGTACATCTTGAAAAATGTTTCAGTTTTGAAAGAAAAGGGCACGATTTGTGTGTTTGATTTCACCATTTTAGCTGAGGTTCCTGATGGCCCAATGAAGGATGATTTGAAACAAGAATTTGTTAGCCAGGTCTCACGCTTGGGCTATGATACAAAGGTACCTACTTCATATTTTGTTTTTTTGTGTCCTCCTTTCCAAACAAAATTTGTCATTAACTTCTTCTTGATTGCAGGTGTTTGGAGTTTTGCACTTCGCAAATGTGAATGCTAATTTGATTGAGCATTCTTGCAACACATGTGGAGCAATTCATGTTAGCAAAGACCCCCTCAATCCTTATTGTCTTTCTTGCAAGAGTTGTCAAACCATTGACCAAGTCCCTTCTCTAACAGGGGACATTGTGTAGCACGGAGGGGAGTAAGTGCCAGTTTGTATTAGAGGACCACATGTTGACATTTTTCTTTGTTTACCTTGTCCATTCCTCAAACTATATGAAGATGACATGATAATGTCTGGAAGCAAACTAAAGGCTACCAAACGTAGTGGAAGCTTTACTATTAATAACTCCAAGTTTGTAATTGCATTTGAGGTAGAGGCATGATCTTTTCTCCTCGATGTAAGAGGTGTATGTTCCATCATATTGATGTTTTAGATTTCAACTTGTTCATCTTACTCATAAATTTATGTTGCAACATTGCAAACTTTATTTGTAAGTTGAAATTTCCACTCGACAAAATGAGCATAGCTGAAGTCCAAACAAGTAGCTTTAAGCTCTTCATTCATACTTTTAAACTAAAACAACACAAATGTGCTCAACGGTCTTTTGGAAAATTTTCCAAGTTTAGAGTACGAGGGATTGTTGCAAGCCATTTTTGAAAACATCATCAACACATCAAAAAAGTAGTAACACAACATGGGACATATTCACTTCCATAAACAAACTCAACACATTTACAATAGACAACCTTTGACATTATGTTGGTAATTCAGCTTCATCACGTGCAATGACTATGGACATCCTTAGATGCTTCCATTCCATTTTTGGGCCAACAATAGCTCTCTTTTTTTAATGATGGTCTCAAACTTTCAAAGAGGACTACAATAGGGAAATACACGAAGGGCAATACATAAAATTTGTCTTGGTAGATGAATCAAACAAGGTTTGCACAATCATTCCATTGATTGATTTGGATGTAAAATGTACATATGAAGTTTGGGCTCAAGAGGATCAAACATATTTGGAGCACCTTCTTGACAAAAACCCTACACTTGCTACAAAAGATATTTCAAGTATATTTTTGAATGCCAACCAAAATATCCAATTCACACCAAAAAAAGTCAGTACAAGTTGAGAAGATCTCTTCCAGAAAGAAAATAAATGCTACAATTCCTATGAAAACATCACGATTTATCAAAATGTTTGTGGACATGAGGAAAAGAAAACAAAACTCATACACAAACCAATACTTCAAAAAAATTTTAGACACACCAAGTTTCCAATGCCTATGTTGTGGTTCGTTGAAATTTTGATAAAAAATGAAGAAATTAAAACCATGCATGGTTGTCTTTATGCAAGCTAATTAGATAAATATAGCATTTGCATGGCAAGCACTTAAGCTCTTGTGTTCATTCTGTTACAAAGACTTGAACAAAGAAAAAATTCCACTTATGTGTTCTAAGAACATGGAAATGACTCTAAAGGCAAAGTGGACAAACAACTTGAATCCTATTGAAGCACGCTTAGTCTCTATCAGAATACCATTCGCTCAAATTAGAAAACTAACATATGAAGGTCAATATGGACTACATGAAAGCATTGTCAATGTATTCGCTGATGTTGATTAAGCACAAAGAGTGTTGCCAAGGTTTTTGAATGTAAATTATACTATCGTGGTTGCCATCAAGCAAAAGATGTCCTTCAATCATAATTATATGAGTGGTATTGTGGGGGTTAAAGGTCACTGTGCCTTTACCCCGGTTATGTACAATACTCAAACACATATATAAATGAATGAAAAAAGAAGATTAGGGTTCTGCACCCACCAAAACTTGTGTGGCTCTCTGTTTCTCTCTCTCTCTCTTCCATTCTTGCTTCCGTTGAGAGCACTCTCAACTGGTATCAAAGCCCAGGTGATCTAGTTGAGTATGCGTAAATGCTTGGAAGCTCAGGAGCTCTGTGGGAGGAAGGAGAAGCTCTATGGGAAGCTTTGTGTGTGACTTTACTTACATCCGAGTGGGCAGAGACCTTGGAGGAACCTTTGGAAAAGTCACTTTGGTTTTGCGAAGTGGTTTTGAGAGCCTGTTAAGTGTTTTTCAAAGAAAAAGTCGTTTTTTGATCTTTTCCCTATTTTGTTCGATGACGGAGACTCTGTATTGACTTGTAGAGGCAACTATTGCTTGCTTTTGGTATCCACTTCACTTTAGGAGCTTGGAAACACCTTCATTCTTGAATCTAGGATCATTTCATTGGATTTCTGACTCACTATGTCAGTTTCTGCGTTTTTCTGCTCGGGTGTTGGGACTCAAGTTTGGAGCAACCATTTGCAGATCTATCAGTTCCGGTGGACTCAGGAGGTCCTAAAACTTCTATGTTGCTCATCATTTGCACTCCGGTGGAGTTTACAAACATCTCTGTTTCCAAAAACGTTTTTCAGTCCGTGTGTTGGACGCAGTGATTGAGACCAGGTTTCCAAAACCGTCTGTCCCATTACGTTCCGAATGCCCAAAAACCCCTACCTATCAGTTCTTATGCAATTTGGTGGAGGATTTTTAGAGTTATAGATCTCTGTGTATTCGATTTCATCTCTCTGTTATGCATTTTTCATTCTAAGGTTTTGAAACCTTAGATTTATGCCACATGGCAGTGGATAAGTGTTGACTCCCATTTCTCACTCATCAGTTGGGATTTTGGAGTTCTGCTAGAAGAGAGATATTTGCAGATTTTCTTGCTGAGTCTGATTATGCAATGGCGCCCATGTTTTGAGGCATCTCAGGTTCTATTTTCAGTCGCAGTCATTACCGTAGGACTATGATTTCTTGAGTATACCTTATGCAGATCACTCTAGTTGCAATTTGAGCAGTGTGCACTCATTTGTGGTGTGCATTGGGTTGCAGCGGATGATTTATAGGCCATTTGGATGCATTGCGGTCCTTAGTGGATGCATTGATAGGCCCAAATTGCCTTGTGGGATGCTATTTTTTATGGATGCTTTGCACATGGATGCTATTTTATACTGAGAGACAACTTTGACACATTGCAGGTGATGAGGCTGATAGTGCTATGCCCTCTTAGATGGGATATTATTAATGCATATGCCAGTGGATGGTGTTTATGCTTGAGTCATTTGGCACTTATTGGCATTTTGGATTGCCATTGCAGTTAGCATTTTGTTTTGGGCCAGATTTGCTCATATGGATGCATAGTATATGCACATGAGTCAAATGCTTTGAGACATGAGTTTTGGTGATATTTCACTCTATTGTGGCATACACATTTGGGTGCACCTGGTATTTGGTGTGATTCTCTCTTGTAGGCACTAGCATTTGGGATTTTGCTTTATTTGCATTATGGCATCCTCTTCCATGTCTGAAAAGGCGTTTTTCAACATTAAAAAGTTTGATGGGACAAACTTTCCTTTGTGGAAAGAACAGATAAGGGATGTGCTTATTCAAAAGAAGCAAATTAAACCCTTGGCAAGTATTGAAGCTAAGCCTACAAATATGTATGAGGATGATTGGAATGAGTTGCATGCATTAGCAAAGTCTACTATTAGACTTCATCTTGTAGAGTCAGTTTATTTCACAGTAGTAAATGAGCAAACTACGAAAGATTTGTGGAAGAAACTATGTGCCACTTATGAGAAGGAAATTGCCTCTAATAAAGTTTACCTCATGAAGAGGTTGTTTGAGCTGTAGATGAAGGAAGGGCTCTCCATTGCTTCTCACTTGAATGAATTTAATATTATTTTCAGCCAGCTTCAGGCTCAGAAGATGAATTTTGATGCAGAGACTAAGGCAATATTTCTCTTATGTTCATTGCCATCCTCATGGGATACCTTCCGTACAGCTGTCAGTAACTCTGCACCTAGTGGAGTACTGAAATTTGATGATGTTGTGGGTAGCTTGTTGGCCGAGGAGATTAGATGGAAGTCTATGGATGGCAACAGCCTTAGATGTGCAAAGGGGTAGATCACAATTCAGGGGGGGAGTCTCATAGCAAATCCAGGGCATGGAACATTGAGTGTTACCACTGTGGCAAGAAGGGCCATATGAAAAAGAATTACTACAAGCTGAAAAGAGAGCAAAAGGATAAGAAAAAGAATGCAAATTGGGGTGCAAATCAAAAGGAAGAGAGTCCAAGGGAGGACAAAGCAAAAGTGAAGATCGAGGAGATCAATGCAGTCACACATGATAGTGACAATGACATTCTCTTCATGTCTACTTTATCTGCAGAGTTACTTACCACTTCAGATGATGCATATTCCCAGGATTGGATTTTAGATTCTAGTGCTTCATTCCATGTTACTCCCCATAGGGAATGGTTCTCCACTTATGATAATGGAAAGACAGGTTGTGTGCATCTTGGAAATGACTATGCATGTGACATAGTGGGAGTAGGTGACATAAAGTTTTCTTTTGCAAATGGGTCTGCATTTATTTTGAAACATGTGAGACATATACCTAAGTTGACCAAGAGTCTTATTTTAGTGGGTCAGCTAGATGATGCTGGTTTTCACACCACTTTTGGCTTTCAGAGTTAGAAAATTCAAAAGGGCTCTATACTTTTGGCCAGGGGTGCCAAGTGTGGGACTTTGTATCCCTTATATGTATCAGGGGTATTTGATCATGTTGTTGCAATAACTGAGCAGCCAAGCACTTCTTTGTGGCATTGCAGGTTGGGGCACATGAGCTAGAATGGAATGAAACTCTTATGCCATTTGGCTTATGTACCGCATTTGAGTTTCTCTGATCTTGAATTTTGTGAGCACTGTCTCTATGGGAAGTAGACTAAATCAGCCCATAAAAGAAGGGGAAAGAAAGAGTTTGAAAAGCTTGATTTGGTGCATTCAAACGTATGTGGTCCCATGCCTACACGGTCATTAGGCGGGGTTGAATAACTATGTGACATTCATTGATGACGCAACTAGGAAAGTGTGGGCTTATGCTATAGCTTCGAAGAGTGATGTGTTCTAGGTATTTTAGAAATGGCTAGCCTTGGTTGAGAATCAGTCAAGTAGAATGCTTAAATGCCTACGGACTGACAATGGTGGAGAGTATCTCTCTCATGACTTTCAGCATTTCTGGTGGTTTTTGGGCTGAGGCAATGAAGACTTCAGTGCATATGATCAATAGATCACCTAGTAAGAGTTTGGACGGTGGTATTCCTGAAGCGGCATGGAGTGGCAAGAAGCTCTCTTACTCTCATTTTCGTATATTTGGGTGTGAGGCATATGCACATGTGCTGAAAGAGCTTCCAAACAAGCTAGATCCTAAGTCTAGAAAATGCATCTTTCTGGGTTATGGTGAAAGTGGAGAGATGGGCTATCGTCTCTGGGATCCAAAAGCAAAGAAGATCATACGCAGCCATGATGTAGTCTTCAATGAGAAGAAGATGCATAAGGCACCCATGAGGGATATGGAAATGAGGAGAATCACTTTCCAGGATGTGAATCCACCTGCGTATGTTGATAGACAGCAAGTTGTCCATGCACCAAATGTGCAAGAAATGGTACCACCAAGTACTCCCACAGGTATACAATCAAGGGTAGATGATGGATCATCTATTGGTGGAAATGATGAGCCAAATGTGGCTGATATGCAGGTGGGTCAGCAAGCCAAAATGCCCTTGAGAAGATCATCTAGAGTGTCTAGACCGCCTGATAGGTTTGTTCCAGGGGTACACTATGTGATGCTTACTGATTGCGGGGAGCCTTCTTGCTACAGAGAGGCTATGATGCGCAAGGATCAACACAAGTGGGAGTATGCTATGCAATCGGAGATGAATTCACTTATGAAGAATAAGACTTGGGACTTGGTTTCTTTACCACATGTAAAGAAAGCATTGCCATGTAAATGGGTCTACAAAATGAAGGTCACAGGTGATGATGTGCCTAGGTACAAGGCCCATTTGGTCACTAAGGGTTCAAGCAAGAGAAGGGTGTGGACTTTGATGAGATATTCTCTCCGGTTGTGAAGATGACCACACTTAGATGCATGCTTGGACTAGTGGCATTAGAGGATATGGAGCTTATGCAGATGGATGTCAAGATAGCTTTCTTGCATGGGGATTTGCATGAGGAAATTTACATGGTGCAGCCAGAAGGCTTTGAAGAAAAGGGCAAAGAGCATTTAGTTTGCAAGCTAAAGAAGAGTCTCTATGGTCTTAAGCAAGCGCCTAGAGAATGGTATCAGAAGTTTGATGCTTTCATTCGGTTCGAGGGTTTTAGAAGGAGTGAAATTGATCACTGCCTCTACACTAAAAGGGCTAAGGATAATAGCCTAATAATCTTGGCACTATATGTGGATGATATGCTATTGGCTAGCAAGAATACTGATGAGCTAGATGCATTAAAGGCCAAGTTGCATGAGGCCTTTGATATGAAGGATTTGGGACTTGTAGGTCATATTCTTGGTATGCACATCACGCATGATTGGAGTAGGAAACTCCTTTGGCTTTCACAAAAAGAGTATGTTACAAAAGTATTGCAACATTTCAATATGGAAGGGGGGAAGGCAGTGAGTACTCCATTGCCTCCATATGTAAAACTGAGTCATATAGATAGTCCCAAATCAGATGAGGAAAGGGCCATGATGGTGAAGGATCCTTATGCATCAGCAGTTGGGAGTCTTATGTATGCTATGATAGCTACTAGACCAGACATTGCATTTGCAGTGGGAGTTGTTAGCCGGTATATGGCTAATCCAGGAAAGAGGCATTGGGAGGCAGTTAAGTGCATCATGAGGTACATGAAGGGTACCAAGGAGATGTGCATTTGCTTTGGTAAAGGTGACATGCATGTACTTGGGTACACAAATTCAGACTATGCAGGGCATGTGGATAGTAGGAGATCCACTTCTGGTTATGTGTTCATCTTTCCGGGTGGTGTAGTGTCGTGGATGTCTCATGCACAAAAGTGCGTTGCTTTGTCTACCACAAAGGCTGAGTATGTTGTAGGCAGAGAGGGTTGCAAGTGTGAAGATAGTGGGAGAGAGGGAAGGAGTCTCACTTACGGCTTTCTCACATACACAGTGGGGGAATACACACAAAGGTGGAGGCTGAAAATAGTTTTCCTCTTCTTAGTTGTGAAAGCCAAAAAGAACTCTAGTACAAAGAAATAGAAGAACCCTATATGTGGGTCTCAAAACCAAACTCAACTAACTAAGGTGGCATACTAACTGAGCCACGAACTAGAGTATATAAGGATAGCTATCACCCAGCTATTATTTGTGGGCGGTGTACCAACCACATCTGTAGCTAACAAGTCGATGACATAAATGCACAACGGTCACCCTGGCATATCATGAGTGGAGCTCGATATCTCAACACTCCCCCTCGAGCTCAATCCCAATTCTTGCACACCAAGCAGGTCTCTCAACTTGAGCAGCTTCTCTGTGCCCAATGCCTTCGTGAATATGTCAGCCATCTGATCCTCTGTGCTGACATAAACTAGATGAATAAGACCTAGTAAAACCTTCTCCCGCACATAGTGATAATGCACCTCAATGTGCTTTGTTCTAGCATGATAGACTGGGTTATTTGCCAAGTGTATACTGCTCATGTTGTCACAATAAATGACAACTCGCCCATCTATAGACTGATGCATATCATAAAGTAGCTTATGCAACCAAGCTACCTCACATGCAGCCATTGCTGCACCCCTGTACTCAGCCTCTATGCTCGACAAGGCAATTGTAGGCTGTTTTCTGCTGCTCCAGGTGACTGCAGCACTCCCAAAAGAGAACACATATCCACTGGTAGATCGTCTATCAGAAATACTACTAGCCCAATCAACATCAGTGTATCCATGCAACTGTATCTGAACTGCAGCCTCATAAAATAGTTCATATTGTAATGTGGACTTCACATACCTGAGTATGCGTCTAGCCGCATCCAAATGCAGTTTCCTTGGAGCCTGCATAAACTGACTTACCAATCCAACAACATAGCTTAGATCTGGCCTGGTAATAGTCATATAAATCAAACTTCCTACTATGCATCTGTACATAGTAGGGTCTTCCAGAAGCTCACCTGCATTTGTGCTCAGCTTCACATTCTGCTCCAAAGGAACTGAAATAGGCTTACAGCCTGTCATCCCATATTTGGACAGCATGTCCAATCCATACTGCCTCTACAAGAGCGGTATCCCACTTGGTGATCTAATCACCTCAATGCCCAAGAAATAAAACAGCTCTTCCAAATCCTTCATCTCAAACTTCTGCTTCAATAGCATTTTCACATGAAGGATATCTTCATCACTATCACCTGTGATGATCAAATCATCAACATAAATGACAAGCAGCATAATACCTTTCTCTGTTTTTCTCACATAGAGTGAGAAATCTGCCTTGGAAATCTGAAAGCCAATAGTGACAACATACTGTCCTATCTTGTCAGACCATGCTCTAGGTGCTTGCTTCAAGCCACACAAGGCTTTCTTCAACCTGCAAACAAACTCAAGATGAATAGCATGAACATAACCTGCTGGCTGCTCCATAAAGACCTCTTCTTGCAAATCACCATGCAAGAAGGCATTCTTTACATCCATCTGATGTAAATACCATCCCTTTGATGCAGCTATAGCAATGACTGCTCTTACAGTTGCCATCCTTGCAACCGGACTGAATGTTTCTTCATAATCAATTGCATATGTCTGTGCATACCCCTTGACAACTAATCTTGCCTTGTATCTATTCACAGAACCATCTGCATTGTGCTTGATCCTATAAACCCACTTACAGCCAATTGCATTCTTGTCTTTAGGCAAAGGCACCAATTCCCATGTAGCATTTGCTTCCAAGGCATCCATTTCTTCATCCATGGCTTTCTCCCATTTTTCATTTCCCATGGCTTACTCAAAAGAAGTAGGTTCTGGTTCCTGTATCACTTTGACCATATAGGCATAGTGAATGGCTATAAATCCATCATATTTCAGCCTATCCACAGGATACCTAGCTCTGGTAGACTTGTGCAAATTAGGCTCACTTCCAGGTGCTCTCAAAACATCCCTGGTCTTCCTTACTTCAGGTGTAACAATAGAAGGAATACCCAACTCATCATCAATGCTCTGTTCTGAGCCACTGGATTCACCATCCACGTAAGAGTGACCTGCATTCACATCAAACATGGGCTGATCTACCTTCTCTTTTCCTTTTCGTGATACTTGCATACCACTATCTGCATTGCTTTGAGGAGATTCTCCTAATCTCAATCTGCCTGTCCATGGTGAAGTATGTGAACCACTACTAGAGGACACTGCAGGTCCACTGATATTTTGTGATTGCTACTGTGAATTATGTGCAGCATTACCATTTTGTGCATCTACATCAATCATCACATTTACTGGTTTATACCAGCTGCTCATCTCATCAAAAACAACATCTTTGCTCACTGTAAACTTACGAGAAGAAGGGTTATAGCATCTATACCCTTTCTACTGCAGAGAATAACCAATAAAGATGCACTTCTGAGCTTTTGGATCCAACTTGGACCTCAACTTGTCTGGCACATGAACATAGGCAATGCAACCAAAAATTTTCAAATGAGAAATGTTTGGTTTCCTACTAGTATACATCTCCTCTGGCGTCATGCCATGTATTGCTACAGTGGGAGTCATGTTCATTATGTAAACTGCTATAGCAACTGCTTTAGCCCAATAATAATCTGGTAGATCTTTTTCATTTAGCATAGCCCGAGATACCTCTCCAATATGCCTGTTTTTCCTTTCTGCAAGTCCATTTTGCTGTGGGGTATGACTGCATGAATATTGCTACTTTATGCCATGCTCCTGCAGGAACCTTGCAAACTCATTTGAGAGGTACTCTCTCCCTCCATCTGACCTTAGGCATTTTATTTGCAGGCCTGTATCTTTTTCAACCATACCTTTAAAAGCTTTGAAGTGCCCAAACACTTCACTTTTCTTTTTCATAAAATACACCCAAAGTTTTCTGCTGAAGTCATCAATAAAAGTGACAAAATAGTGACAGCCTCCAATAGATGCAGGTTTAGTAGTCCACACATCAGAGTGGATTAATTCCAATGGCTTTTTACTCTCTTGAACATGCCTAAGAAATGGTTTCCTTGCCTGTTTCCAAATTGACAGGCTTCACAAACCTTATGCATTTCTGCAACCTTGAATTTAGGCAATCCTGCAATAATATTTTGGGCTTGCATTGATTTAAGTCGCTGTATATTAACATGACCAATGCATTTATGCCAGATATCAATATCTGCAACTACACCGGTCCCATGTGCAAACATTGCTGCACTCAATTCAGGCATGTCCACATCCAATGTAAACATCCTGCCCTTCTTCTTTCCTTTTGCTATCAAGCGACCATTATTTTTCATATCCTCAACAAAGCATTCATGAGGATTAAATCTGACCTACAAGCCCTGCTCAACCATTTGACCAATAGAAACTAGGTTCTTGGTGATGTTCGGGACATGAAATACATCAGACAGGTATTTCTTTTTCCCATCCTGCATAGACAAAGGAATTTTACCAATCTGCACAATAGGATGTGCAGTATCATCACCAGTCTCCACAAATCCTGGTTTTTCCATTTTCCTTGCATCATCCTACATCCACTCTGCATGACCTGTCATGTGGTTTGATGCATTTGAGTCAACATACCACACATCATTTCGTTCTTCTACACTTGTCACAGAATTGGTCATGTGCTGCACCATAAATAGATGCTCATTTCTGTCATCACCCTGTCTACTAGAAGATGCATAATTGCCTTGCTACAATTTTCCATTCATAATGTCATTCTGCTTTTTGTAGCAGTCCTTAGCCATATGACCCATTTTACCACAGTAGTAGCATTTAACATTGTTGTTTGCATTTTGGCCTCTCTGCCATCCACCACGGCCTCTTTGGCTCCCCCTTCCTCTAGAGTTACCACGTCCTCCTCCATAGGACTGGTTTTCTTGAGTTTGCTGCATATTCTAATTTCTACCATGATCTGTAGATCAGCCTCCTCTACCTCTACCTCTACCTCTTCCAGCATTTGAGTAGAAGACAGTTTCTTTTGAAGTTCCTCCTGAAGAAGATGCACCCCCATTCCTCTACTCTTCAGAAATTAGAAGAGCAAACAACTCTTCAAAATTAGGAAATTTTTCACGGACGGCAATGGATGTCCGCAACTATGCATAATCCTTTCCTAGACCATTCAAGGTCACAAAAACTAGATCATCATCTTCCACTGGCGACCCAATGGAAGCAAGTGCATCTGCAATTTTCTTCACCTTCATGTGGTAGTCATTGATGCTCAAATTTTCTCTCTGCACATTATGCAACTCCTGTTTGAGCTGCATTTTCCTGGCTTGTGTATTTGTGCTGTACATTTTTGCCAAAGTATCCCATGCCTCCTTTGGCATACTTGCATCCTGAATATGCACAATCATAGAATCCGAAATGCTAATAGACAGCCAGTACATAAATTTTCTGGCTCTCTCATGCCATCCTTTAAATGCCTGCATTTCCTATTGATTGGGAACATTAGGAAGAACTAGTTCTTCTTCATTTCCTGTAATGAACCCCCAATAGCCTTTTCCCATAAGGAAATTCATCATTCTAAACTTCCATGCTTGGAAGGTGTTCTTGTCAAGCTTTTCAGTGACAATCTGTGAAAGAGAATCAGACGCCATTACAGAACACTGCAAAATATTCTGTCACTGCAAAAAACACAGCTTTTGCCTCACACGGGTAGATCTGCAAAACTGACGAAAGTGGTATTTGACCACATAGTCACTTCCTAGTGATGATTTTGCACCAATAGGCAACAAGCATGATTCTGCAACTCCCAATATCTCTGCACACAGGCATACGATGCAATTTTTGTGGCAACTTTTCACCGACCAGCCGCGAGCAGTGGTTGCACAGCAAACATAGGGCCTTTTTCTGAGTGCATGCGAAGAATTTCCGCCTTCAAAATGGGCCCCGAAATGGCCTCAAATTATACTGTGCTCTCGCCACACCGCGAAGGGCGTCTCAATCTGAGACAGTGCACTCTTGCAGTTCTGGCTGTGCTACCTACAGAGATTTTCTCCCAAACTCGAAATAGGAAAGCAACACTGGTCCTCTTACCAGGACACTGCGAACTTGGTTTTCTTTCTTGAGCTCCTTACCACGAACAAGGCTCTGATACCATGTGAAGATAGTGGAAGAGAGGAAAGGAGTCTCACTTATGACTTTCTCACATACACAGTGGGGGAATACACACAAAGGTTGAGGCTAAAAACAGTTTTCCTCTTCTTAGTTGTGAAAGCCAAAAAGAACTCTAGTATAAAGAAATAGAAGAACCCTATATGTGGGTCTCAAAACCAAACTCAACTAACTAAGGTGGCATACTAACTGAGCCACGAACTAGAGTAGATAAGGATAGCTGTCACCCAGCTATTATTCGTGGGCGGTGTACCAACCGCATCTGCAGCTAACAAGTCGGTGACATAAATGCACAACGGTCACCCTGGCATATCATGAGTGGAGCTCGATTTCTCAACAGCAAGGAGGCTATATGGCTTGATCGGCTAGTGGGAGATTTGGGGATTCATACAGGTGTACCGACATTGCATAGTGATTCCATGAGTGCTATTCAGCTAGCACAAAATCCGGTCTTTCATGCAAAGGACCAAACACATTGAGGTCAGGTACCATTTCATTAGGGAGGTACTTGAGGACAAGCGCATAGAGCTTGTCAAGGTTCATACAGATGATAACCCTGCAGATATGCTGACGAAGAGTCTACCTAGTCAACGGTTTGAGTATTGTCATGTATTGATGGGCATTGGATAGTATGCTCACTGGTTATTCTCCCTTAAAGGCACATTGTCCTTTAAGTGGGAGGTTGTGGGGGTTAAAGGTCACTGTGCCTTTACCCCGGTTATGTACAATACTCAAACACATATATAAATGAATGAAAAAAGAAGATTAGGGTTCTGCACCCACCAAAACTTGTGTGGCTCTCTGTTTCTCTCTCTCCCTCTTCCATTCTTGCTTCCGTTGGGAGCACTCTCAGGTATTGTACAACCAACATTTACAATGCTTGCATTGAAATAATTATTAAAAAGTCCTCTTTATGAACAAAACAACGTACATATAATCTATCTTTGGGAGGACCACATTAAAATTAAGCAACTCAAAGACAAAGAAAAGGAGAATAATGACAATCAGCTCAAACAATTATACAAGACAAAGCTTTTACTCATACTTTGGTTGATGGAATTTACAACAGCCAACAAGTCATAGACTTTGAAGGTCGAACTATTGGAATCGCACCATTTGAGGGATTCTCCCCTTTGAGCATATTCAAAGACAAATTTTGGGAAGAACTCTCATTTCCTTCTTTGGCAACCCATGGAATTATAGCATTTTAGAACGTACATCCTATCAAGATATTGCGAGGTGGGAATTATCAAACGTGGATCGTCGTTTCGCACTTTCCATAGAAAACCTTTTTTTTAAGATGATGAAAATTTTGGTAAGACAATTTCTCTAATGCTCTTGGGTATGCTTGTGTAAAGTGCAAACAAAAGAAACAGTGCTCCAAGCCAAAGACACTCTCCTAGACACAAATATAGACAAAATTATTCATTCAAATATAGGCTTAAGAGATTTTACACATCTTAGAACATCTGTAGACTACAAGTACTATTTAAAGAAAAACCTTTTTCAATGCTCTGCCATGCTTTTTTGTAGCCCTCTCTGCAGAGGTGCAGAGAAACTATGGAAGCCTTTGCTTGAATGCATTGCTAAATTGAATCCAAGAACAGAGGCACAATGCTTTCCAAATGAACGCCTTTAAATACAACATCTCCTTTGTTCTAATCCTATCACCACGGCTCAATATTATGCTAAGTAGAAAAATTTGAATTCGTGATTTGAAAAATGTGGGAAATCTCTCGAATGATTCGAATGAAAGAAAGAATCTCGTAAAAAAGCGATGACACGTCACATTTTTTACATAAATCGATACTACGTCATCCCTCTTTATTCTTACGAATAGATATTGTTCATATGAATACCTATTCATACGAATAAACCTGTATTAGGATGAATATGTGGCTACATTTCTGTATATAAGATCACTGTTTGCTAGTTTCTCTTATCTCACGCTTGGTTCCCAAGCCGAGCGTAAGAGATCAAACAAGGAAAAGAAGAATAAAGGTCCTTCAAGGTTGTGAAACCAATCTAGAACATCTAAAATAAGATGGATTTTGTTTGCAGGAGCTTTAGGATCTCTTTTTGAGCTCCAGAGATCTCTTGTGAGATTTGTGGTTTTGGTCTTTGTGTCTTTGTTTGTGGGAGTTCTAGGTTCTCTTTGTTGAGTTCCTTTGATCTCTTGTGAGAAAAGTGCTTTAGGTGCTTTTGTGTCTGAAATTTGGTTGTGGGAGTTCTAGGATCTCCTTGTTGAGTTCCTTAGATATCTTGTGAGAAATGTGTTGTTGGTGTTTTTGTGTCTATAAAATTTGTTTGTGGGAGTTCTAGATGTCCTTATTGAGTTTGTTAAATCTCTTGTGAGAAATTCTTTATTTGTGGGAGTTCTAGGATCTCCTTATTGAGTTCCTTAGATCTCTTGTGAGAAATGTGCTTGTTTTTGTGTCTATGAAATTTGTCTGTGGGAGTTCTAGGATCTCCTTTTTGAGTTCTTTAGGTCTCTTGTGAGAAATTTTCTCTATGTGTGAGTTCTAGGATCTCCTTGTTGAGTTCCTTAGTAAGAAAATTTGTCTGTCGGAGTTCAAGGATCTTCTTGTTGTGTTCCTTAGATCTCTTGTGAGAAATTTGCTTATTTTTGTGTCAATGAAATTGTTGTGGGTCTCAACGGTGATTCACATGTTGTGGGGATATTGAAGACATGTCGATGGAGCTTCCACTCTAAGCTACTCCTTGTGAGAGCAATGTAAGGCACGAGTCATCTGCAAGTGTCACTCAAGCAGCCTCCGGAGTGTTGCAATGTGTCTACACGTGAGGAAGGGAGAAGGGAGGGAGAAGGGGAAGAGAAGAGGAGAGTGATGGGGGATGGACTGGCAGACACAAGGGCACTAAAATGGAAAGAAGAGAACATCCAAAATGCTCTCTTGGAAGAGAAGAGCGAGCTTGTATTCAAACTTGTGCAAACAACAATGAAGACCAAAGTCAACACTTCGGTCTTTTATACAAGTCACCTTTTGAAGGGAGGGCCAACACTTTTCCTTATTAGCACTCTCCTCTTTTACAACCAAAGGCTCTTGGGCCTATAGGGTGCCAAGGCATATTGCTATTATTTCCATGTCTCCCTACTAGCAGAAATAGCACTTGTGTTAACCATATTTAAGTGCTTGGGACAAACCTGGTATTAGGAGGTGGTCCTAACTGGTTCCTAAATAGTGCATCGATCGGAGTGTAGAGGAGATGGATAGGGACGTCCCGTGCTATGCGGTGGTTGTGCTAGAGGCGTTAGATGAGTGCTTGGACAGTGTTGTCCAAGGGAGAGGAGGGTGGGCGGCTTGTTGGGTGGGTTCGGCAGGATCTACTAGAGGTAGTGGTGATGAGGAGGGTGAATCTGATGAAGATGAAGGAAATAATATTCACCTTCCACATGGGTCTAAAGATGAGGACATTGTGTTTAGGGTTTGGGCTTTGAAGACTTGATTCTTCTGGATGCAAGCAACCCCTCCTTGCATCGATACTTGGCTTACTCGTTATACAACACTTTGCAAACTCATGGTTGTGGGGATGATACTATCGCACCACCTTATGAAAGTCATG
Organism: Dipteris shenzhenensis; assembly: GCF_047967505.1. NCBI lineage: Eukaryota > Viridiplantae > Streptophyta > Polypodiopsida > Gleicheniales > Dipteridaceae > Dipteris > Dipteris shenzhenensis. The sequence continues at coordinate 48,838,567 of NC_141611.1, read as the reverse complement.
CATAACAATTGGGCTCTCTTCGGGATTCATATTCCACCACTCGGGGTCTAAAAGTTACCCAACACTATGCAATGGATTATGAGCTTGCTTCCATCATGGCCTAAACAATTGCCACAATTCCTTGCATTTTGTAGCATTAAATAGTCTTCTCTCTTGGCCTGGGTGAGCAGGGGGATTCCTCACAATAAGAGCTTGTTCAATACTCTAGAAGTGCATCCATGTTTTTTCAATTGTTGGAGACTTTGAGTCCAAATCCCGAAGCACATATAAAACACGTTTCATAGCATTAGCGGCATCCTCAAACTATTTCCACTCCCAATGTTTCTTTCAGGTCATGTATTTTCTCCTTTGTTGCCCTATTGGTCAACTCTGACATTCATCATTCAAATGCATCATAATGAAATGTCTCGATAAGAAAAGTCCCATTTTTCACGAGAGATTGCAAAGTGTAGAAGTATGTAGCAAATCTTGTGGTTGCTAGCAATTGCAACATGGTAGAACTATCACAATACATAAAGATTGCTTTGAGACGTTGCTTCGATCATACTAACTTCACGATGTCTCGAGCCTCACAAACAATCTCTTTGAACCATGGCACTTGTTTATACCAATCTTTCATGACTCAGAGGCTCATGTCTCAGCATGGATGCATGAACAACTCAGAGGTCTAGAAGACCAATGCACCAACATCCTGGAACTCATATGCTAGGCTTGATAACTGGACCCTATCAATGCCAATACATGGCTCCTACAATACATCCCCCTCTTGACTCCAGGGACTAACTAGGAACATGGAGTCAGACACCAAACATATAAGAGAAAATACATCATTTTAGGAGGACAATCCAAGGCAGAGGACCTTTATTGACGCTCCAAACATTCATTTTAGAGGGACTACTCAAGGCAGAGAACCTTTAACTCCATATAAAAAATATAAAAGATTTCATTCATTTTATGCATAGCAAGGGCAGAGAACCCATTATCTACCGCACAAGAGTGTGCACATCCTGATGGAAAGAGGTATGTCGGTGAAGAACCAGGCGAGAATGCCCTCAAATGATGTGTCGATGATGGCTACAGATGGGCCAGTTGTCATTTATTGTGACAACATGAGCAGTATACACTTGGCAAATAACCCAGTCTATCATGGTAGAACAAAGCACATTGAGGTGCATTATCACTATGTGCGGGAGAAGGTTTTACTAGGTCTTATTGATCTAGTTTATGTCAGCACAGAGGATCAGGTAGCTGACATATTCACGAAGGCATTGGGCGCAGAGAAGCTGCGCAAGTTCAGAGACCTGCGTGGTGTGCAGGAATTGGGATTGAGCTCGAGGGGGAGTGTTGAGATATCGAGCTCCACTCGTGATATGCTAGGGTGACCGTTGTGCATTTATGTCACCGACTTGTTAGCTACAGATGCGGTTGTGGAGATGAGGAGAGAGGGTGTGAAGATAGTGGGAGAGAGGGAAGGAGTCTCACTTGAGGCTTTCTCACAAGCAGAATGGGGGAATACACACAAAGGTGGAGGCTGAAAACAGTTTTCCTCTTCTTAGTTGTGAAAGCCAAAAGAACTCTAGTACAAAGAAATAGAAGAACCCTATATGTGGGTCTCAAACCAAACTCAACTAACTAAGGTGGCATACTAACTGAGCCACGAACTAGTGTAGATAAGGATAGCTATCATCCAGCTATTATTCGTCGTGGGCGGTGGAGCATTTTCAGAGTTATAGATCTCTGTGTATTCGATTTCGTCTCTCTATTATGCATTTTGTATTCTAAGGTTTTGAAACCTTAGATTTATGCCACATGGCAGTGGATAAGTGTTGACTCCCATTTCTCACTCATCGGTTGGGATTTTGGAGTTCCGGCAGGAGAGATATTTGCAAATTTTCTTGTTGAGTCTGATTATGCAATGGCGCCCATGTTTTGAGGCATCTCAGGTTCTATTTTCAGTAGCAGTCATTACCGTGGGACTATCATTTCTTGAGCATACCTTATGCAGATCACTTTGGTTGCAGTTTGAGCAGTGTGCACTCATTCGTGGTGTGCATTGGGTTGCAAAATCTTAGATTCAAAATTCAAAATTTAAAATTCAAAATTCAAAATTCAAAATTCAAAATTCAAAATCTTAGATACAGAATTCAAATTTCAAATTTGAAGATATGTAAGTGAAATCATATACTAAAGACCCTACTTTCAAATCACACTTCGAGATTCCTACTTTTACAAGACTCTTTCTTTCAAATCGTGGTGTCCCGAAATGGAGAAAATGGAGAACATGCAAGAATTAGGTACACTTTCAATTTCTTTCATTTTCTTACTTGAATGATTGAGTAGCCATCGTAAGAGCTAAAGAGAGAGTAGCTGTAGCAATTGTAGAAGTTGTCTTTCTTGCTGGCAAACGGAAGAGGAGCCGAAGGGGAGAAGCATGGAGAGAAGAGGAGGAAGCGGGAGGGAAACAGACAAGGCATCCGAAGATGGCAACTCGTGATTGAGCAGGAGTAATTATACCGGTGGGCTACGAGGGAGAAGATGGACGGAACGAGGAAGGAAGGAGGACGAGGGCTCTGATGGTAGGAGAAGCAGAAATTGCGACGAGGAGGGAGATGACGGACAGAAGAAAGAAGGCGTTGAGGGCGATGAGGAGGAAGATGGAGTTGAGGGCATTGAAGGGAGCCGAAAACGAGGAAGAAGGAGATGAGGACGGTGGAGGGAAAGGAGGAAATCGCCAAAAATGGGGGGGAAGAAGCAATCCCCCCAAAAAAGCATGCTTTGGGGGAAGGGAGCAATCCCCCCAAAAGCATGAAGAGCAAAAAAAAAAAAAAAAAAGACCTCTTTCTAATCCAACTATTGTGTGTGGAATTTATGGAGAGTTGAATTGGTAATGGAATTTTAAAACCTACATAGTCAAGTACACATTGCTAGGACAAAACTGGGATGGGGAGCCTCCCGGGACCTCTTATTTTGACATAGTTTGAACTTTTTTGCTTGCAATTAGCTAAGCAAGGGTGGAGGAGTGTTTTCCAAGAACTACCCCATCTAAGACGTTGTCCTAAAGCTCTCAAACCACCCTAGGTACACATTGGAGATCTAGGAAGGGAGAGAACAAGGTGAGCCTAGCACTTGATTCCCCATGAAGACGAATTCAATTCCTTCTCATAGGTTTACTTTTTATGCTTGGTTTAAAAGGCTTGTTTAGCTTTGCCTTTTAAAGTTTTGGTTTTTTAATAGTTTTAGATTTTCTAGTTTGCTTTTAAAGTAATAGTATGATTTTAAAGTGTAATAGCGTGAATCATGAAAAGCATGAAAAGCATGTACGATTTTTTTGAAAGTAGGATCTCTACATTTGAATTTCAAAATTTGAAACTTGAAACTTGAAATTTGAATTTTTTATTTTAAATTTTGAATTTTGAATTTTAAACTTTAAATTTTAAATTTTAAAATCTGGATCTTCAATTTTTAAATTTAACGTTTGAAGATTTGTCCATGTGGCCAAATCTTCCTAGTGATTTGAAATAAGATTTGGCCATGTGGCCAAATCTTCCTAGTGATTTGAAAGAAGCTAGCAACATTTGGCAGCACGGCAAAATCTTCCCAAACCCTAATGCTTTGAAAGATTTGGCCACATGGCCAAATCTCCCAGAACCTGGTGATTTGAAAGAAGCATGCAAGAGGAGGTTGCACAGCCAAAACTCTCCATACTCTAGTGCTTTGAAAGAAGCCTGCAAGATTTGGCCACACGACCAAATCTCCCCAAGTTTGAAAGAACGCCACAACCAAATCTTCTCAGTGCTTTGAAAGAAGTCACGGAGGTCTTGAAGGATTTGGCTGTGCATCCAAATCTTGCTAGCTTCTTTGAAAGCACCAAGGTTTGAACAGATTTGGCCGTGTGGCTAAATCTTATTGCTTCTTTCAAAGCACTAGTGTCTTAGGAGATTTGGCCATGTGGCCAAATCTTGTGGGCTTCTTTCAAAGCACCAAGTTCTAAGTAGATTTGGATGTGTGCATAGATCTTTATGGCTTCTTGAAAGCACCAGCATCTCGGGAGATTTGGTTGTGTGGACAAATCTTGCTATCTCCCTTTCAAAGCACCATGGTCTGTGAAGATTTGGCCATGTAGCCAAATTTTGCTGCCTAAAATTCAAAGCACCAAGGTTTAGGAAGATTTGGTCTTGCAATGAAATCTTGTAAAGTATTTTCATCCTAAGTCACACCATTAGATATCAATATTGAACTATAACAAATGCTATGTACTATGCAGATGCCACATTGAAAGTGGGGGTTAAAGTCAACTTGCTTGTCAGTGGAAAGATTGTTGCCATTGGGACAATATTCTCTACATCACATGATGACATGTGCCAAGGTGTGCCCTTGGGAGAAAACAATGTATCGGTGGCGATCGATATTTGTATGGATAAAAGTGCACTTCTTCCATTTCCTACAATGGATGCATGCTTAGTCTATGAGGCTTTGGGTAGTGTTGTTCATTGGAAAGCACGATCAATGAGTTCTGTGGACAATGTCAATGAAGCTATTGTACCAATGAATGATATAACATTAGATACCATTGACGTTGAACCTCTATGTGAATATGATGAGTTTTCCATTCGAGAATCATGGAAGGACAAGAAAGTCTTAATATGGGATGAGCAGAAAACCAAGAGCATTGCAGAGGGTGTTGTTTTATATGTCTACCCATTTGAACCTATAAATTTTGAGATGCTTGGTGAAGGTAATCTAGGTGTGGGAATTGAAAAGTATCACAATGATGTATCAGGCATCGATACCATCCACTTAATCAAATGTCCCATTGCACAAATAACCTTTTTAGATGGAACTTCATTAAGAATCGATGACGCCATGAATTCTTCAAGTGGTTCTGGGAAAAAGCACATGGAAGATGAGGACCCAATGGAAAAATCCACAAAAAAGAGGCGTTACTACATGATAAAGAGAAAAGCTAAAAAACATGGCATGCCATTAGCATCATCTAGACTCACAAGGGATGCAGTCATAAAAGTATCTATGATTGATTGTTGTAAACAAAATTGTTGTCAATTTGCCGATCGTCAAATGATATCCAAATTACGCATAGAGTATTAGGGCCAAAGTTTGGAGGCTCGCACCAATTATGTATATGACACTCTTGGGGTTGCTTGTCGAAAAGATGACAATGGGCAGTTCAAATATGTCTTTTCATTGAATGGTATTCAAGTTTGTTGTAGAGCATGGTATGAAATGCATGGATCCCAAAAACAACATTTTATCGATACAGGGAGCAATTTGAAATTGGTATACGAAGGTGCATACATGGTAATAAAGGAATCATGCGGAGAGGTTGGGACCACACAGAACTGGGTAGAGCCATAATCCAAGATTTTGTGGATAACAATTCTGAGCGTATGCCACACAAAAGTAGAACACTTCAGGATGGATCAAGGGAAACACAGTTGGTGATATCGGATATATACAAGCAGGTTGATATTCTCTATTAACATGCAATTAAAGCATAGTTTGGGTTGTAATAAGGAGATGTCAACTTCCACATTCAACCGCATATGGAACTCTGAATTCAAGCATGTAACTTTGTCAAAAACAAGTGAATTCTCTAAGTGTGGTTTATGTAGTGCAATCAAGGCTCAGCTTGCAGCGACAAAATGCCAAAATGAACATAATAAGTTGATGGAAGATAGAAGAAAGCACATGTTACAACAAAAAAGTTGTAGAAATGTGTACTACACTTGGCGCAGATTTTTTGAAATGTATCCTCAGACATACTTGTGCATTATCCATGATAAGATGGACCAAAAGAAGACAGCCATCCCTAGATTACGCAATCGTTCAAAGGACACAAACAAATCCTTTCAACTCCCAGTGGCTTTGACTGGCATGATAACACATGGACATGGTCAAGGATATTATGGTCATTTTTCTTTATCCTTGTGGCCGTCGGATCCTAACTTCACAATTGGTTCATTGGCTTTGTGTTTGAGAAATCTTGAAAGATTTGATAACCATGCACTTGGAGATTTGGGATGCCAAGGTCTGACAATGCTCTGCTAAATGCACTAACCTCAAGAGAAGCATTGGATTCTCACTATGTTTCTAATGGCAAGCAACAACTTCATCTTGGAGAAGTGGGTGGAAAATTCAAAGACCTTGGACTTGGAAGTTCCCATCAAGAAAATCCTTATAAGAAACTACCCGAACACCTATTGTTGCAGTTGGATAATTGTGGTTCTGAAAACAAGAATAGGTACTTGTTTGCATACCTATCATTACTTGTTGCTCGAGGGATTTTCAAGTCAATTCAATTGGGATTCTTGATGGTTGGGCATACACATGAGGATATTGATGCAATGTTTAGCAGGTTTTCAGAGAGGTTAAGAACTAGCCAAACATTGACATTTGCACATCTCATGGATACTTTTAGACAATGTGAGGAGTCTTCTCCAACGCCATTTTTGGTAACAGAAGTCCCTGATTTCAAGAGCTATGTTAATGGATGCCTATGCGATGGGAAAGATTCTTTAGTGGGACACTCAAAGCCTCTCCAATTTTGATTCTTTATGCGAAATGAAGTTCCTATCATGCAATATAAAGTGCATCCACGATCATTAGATTGGCAACCAAGTGAAGGTGGCATTGAGTTATGGAAGAGACATCCGGATGGTCATCCAATGCTACCAAGTGGAGAGCCACCTTATGTAACCATGTTCAAGTATGTGAAGGACCACTTAGATGTGATAGTTGGTATCAAGGAGTATGTACGCTTTTGGGAAAAATGGGCACACTTGCAAGGTCCAGAAGCATCTTTCACAAAGTTTTACAAGCTAGTAGTGAAGTACTAGAAGAGCATGATTGATGAGCTTGATAAACCAAACAATAGTGTAGAGGGCATGTACGAGAGATTTTGGCCAAAGACGCAACATATTGATTGTGTGCAAGTAGTTGATAATGAAAACGATGAGTTTCAAGGAATTGAAGAGTTGAATGATCATTACTGTGGACCTCAAAGGAAAAAGCCAAAACAATCATTTGATCCAATGGTTGATGTACAAAAAGGACACTTTCTTTTGGTCCGACCAGCAGAAAAAATTTACCCAATTTGGCTAGGCATTGCTCAAACTAATGTACAGAAGGATAATAAATCTAAAAATTTCAAGAAGGTTTTCATACAATATTGGGCACCTATATGCAAAAGACACAATGCACAAATTGAGGAGGTATATGCAGATTGTTGGAACAAGGTTTGGATGTGCAATAAAGGTGATCCTCCACGTTGGGAATCTGTTGATGCTATTGTATGGTCATGGGTTCCAAAATGTAACCTCTCAAAGAAGGTTTCCTCAAAGAGCAGCAACCTCCCCATCAAGGTGAAGATACCAACCATTGCACGCAAGTGAGCTTTATCCAATTTTTCTCATAGAATAGATTCCGACTCTGATGCTAACTCCACAATGGAGTGAAGGTACTTGAAAAGCATGACTTTTTTTTCCTTGCACAACAATAATTTAATTGAATACTGATAAATATTTGGAAGGTATGACATTGATCTTTTTTCTTTATCTTTTTTTTTGCAGACCATTGCTTTGTGGTTGCAAGTTCTGCACACTCGACAAAATATCAAGGACTAGTGTTGCATTCTTACTTTTTCTCCAACTAAACTAAAAATGGTGTTTTTGAACACCACCTTTTTTTGAGAAGAGGCAAAAAATGCTTCGTTAAACTCAAACATATGATGTTTTTTTCTCAGCTAATGCAAAACAGGCACACTCCAAATTGTGAGAAATCCAGGGAGAAAGTCAATGGAGTGCACTCAATGCATTGTAATTATAACCCCTCAAAAAATACCATGCATTGGTCGAAACCTCAACATTTGACATTTTATTTATGTTGATGCAAACCATGCACATTTGCGAGATTTGGATGGACTACCAAATCTATGGGAAAAATCAATGAAAAACATTGAATGTTACATAATTACAACCCCTCAAAAGTTCCTAAATTATCAGGATTTTCCCAAATTCTCTAATATGGTGTTAATAGTCATATTTTTTTTCAATGCCATATTGCAGGTTGCTATATTTGTGCACATTAGCTATCATCATGCACAGGCTCATGTGGATGGCATTGATAGCACCATGGACTCACGCGTCATTGTGCGAGAGTATCACTTCTACATTAGTGATGATCGATCGCATGATGCCCATTTTATGTAGCATTGCTTCACTTTGCATGATAGTTTCTTGAGGGATCATGGTGTCACATGGCAGCGGTGCTAGATCTAGTCAAACGGCTATGGTGGTCAGCTCAAATCTACTAGATAGTTTTATTGGTTCTGCAGATGGCACCGTGAGATAGGCATTCCGATCACATGGAGCTACTTTGAAACAAGGCACAGTAAGGGAGAGCACGATGGTGCAGGTGCTTGCGTGAAGCACGCTTTGTGTCAATACCAGTTGCATCACATTGCCGATCGCTTCAAGGATGCACATGATGTGATGCAGTGGTGCAGCCAACACTTATCCACTAGTGCTATGTCCTCCTTTCAATCGCGTGATGATAGGGTGGTGAGCCGGTATTTTTGGTGCGTGGACATTGGGAGTCTTGATCGGTCTAGGCCTTTTGATTGTCTTTCAGTGTCTGGCACTCTTGATTTCCATTTTATCAGGAGCATAGGTGAGTCTCACCCCGCAATCTTTTGTCGAGGGTTTGCATGTTTTTGCTTCGCATGCATTGATGATGATTGGGAATGGTGCTCCATGATACCATGGGCTGATCCATGGGCACAGTGAGGGCTTTCTCCCTTCCAGCCTTGGGAGGAGGTACATGATGATCAGGATGCGGGATTCAGTTCCTCTAGAGATTATGACCAGCTTACAAATATTTTGTGTATAAGTGATATCTTCGTGATCATTACTTCAAAGGGCAATGAGGAGGGTGTGGATAATTACTTGTTGCGATGCTCTATGGTGAAGAGTATACTGAATGAGGATACAGTAGATGGGCATGGGATGCACTTCAATGCTCACAGCATGATCGTAGGTGGCCACTATTTTCAGCAGATACAGAGGCATGGTTGCTATATTGAGTTCCAGGAGTACATGGCAAATCAGGAGACATACATGTATTCTCATCTTGTTGTTGCGATCAAGATTACTTTGAGTCGTGTTTGCACTCGCAAGGCGACGTCCACTCCACAATGGTGCCTTGTAGTGGAGGATCACGAGAGCATACTTGCAACTATTGGGATGAGAGCCAATCCTGAGGAGTAGCACATTACATATCATAGTTTTGGGATCATCAGTTGCTCAAATAGATCTTTTTTGGGTATCACTAGTTGATTACATATTTTTGTATTCGATATGTATAGGCTCACTGTGTGATCGTACCATTGTCATTTTCATGGACTCATATTTTGTATTTCACTATGATGGTTTTATACACATTCATACATATCATTGTATTAGATTCTATTTTATACATGATGTCCGTTTTCTGCTCAATGGGATTTGTTGTTTTTGTAAAACAAAAAATTGTTTATTACTAGTAATGTTGTAATTGTGTTTTGTGCTTTAGGACATTTTAAAAATGTGACTAAGAAAATTCACGCACGTACTAGCCGAATATACATGTGGACTTATGTGTTGGGGATGAAACTTCGTACGGCTCTTAGGCTACCCTAGAACTACATCCACACAAGATTTGGTCTCCAACTGATTTGGTATGTGCCACGTGGAAGGTATAATGCATACATTTTTGCAAGCACTCCCTACTAGTGACTACGTATGAAAAATGGCGGACGTACTAACCAAATACGCATGTGGACTTATCTGTTGGGGATGAAACTCTACACAGCTCTTAGGATACCTTAGACCTACATTCTCACAAGATTTGGTCTCCAACTAATTTGGTATGTGCCACGTGGAAGGTATAATGTGTACATTTTTACAATCCCTACTAGTGACTATGTATGAAAAATGGCGCACGTACTAACCAAATACGCACGTGGACTTATCTATTGGGGATGAAACTTTGCACGGCTCTTAGGCTATCCTAGACCTACAGCCATGCAAGATTTGATCTCCAACTGATTTGATATGTGCCACGTGGAAGGTATAATGCGTACATTTTTATAATCCCTACTAGTCACTACATATGAAAAATGGCGTATGTACTAACCAAATATGTTTCCTTTGATCTCACATACCTAGAAATGAAAAAGTATAGCATATTAGCAATATGCATTCAAACTTGCATGGAGCATTGATACGCATCATATTTTGTATCATGTAAAGTACCTCACAAGCTCGCCCATCTTGTAAATACAATCTCTCACGTCCTTCGATGCACTACACGTGGACTAATCTGTTGGGAATGAAACTTCGCATGGCTCTCAGGCTACCCTAGACATACATCCACGCAAGATTTGGTCTCCAATTAATTTGATATCTGCCACGTGGAAGGTATAATGCGTACATTTTTACATTCCTACTAACGACTACACATGAAAAATGGTGCACACGTACTAACCAAATACGCACGTGGACTTATCTATTGGAGATGAAACTTCGCACAGCTCTCAGGCTACCCTAGACATATATCCATGCAATATTTAGTCTCCAACTGATTTGATATGTGCCATGTAAAAGGTATAATGCGTACATTTTTACAAGCACTCCCTACTAGTGACTACGTATGAAAAATGGTGCACGTACTAACCAAATATCCATGTGAACTTATCTGTTGGGGATGAAACTCTGCACAGCTCTTAGGCTACCCTAGACCTACATCCATGTGAAATTTGGTCTCCAACTGGTTTGGTATGTGCCATGTAGAAGGTATATTGTGTACATTTTTACAATCCCTACTAGTGACTACGCATGAAAAATGGCGCACCTACTAACCAAATATGCACGTGGACTTATCTGTTGGGAAAGAAACTTCGCACGGCTCTTAGGCTACCCTAGACCTACATCCATGCAAGATTTAGTCTCCAACTGATTTGGTATGTGCCACGTGGAAGGTATAATGCGTATATTTTTACGTTCCTACTAGTGACTACGCATGAAAAATGGTGCACACGTACTAACCAAATACATACGTGGACTTATCTGTTGGGGATGAAACTTTGCATGGCTCTTAGGCTACCCTAGACATACATCCATGTAAGATTTGCTCTCCAACTGATTTGGTATGTGCCACATGGAAGGTATAATGCATACATTTTTACATTCCTACTAGTGACTATGCATGAAAAATGGTACACATACTAACCAAATATGCACATGGACTTATCTGTTGGGGATGAAACTTTGCACAGCTCTTAGGCTACCGTAGACCTAGATCCATGCAAGATTTGGTCTCCAACTGATTTGGTATGTGCCACGTGGCAGGTATAATGCGTACATTTTTACAATCCCTACTAGTGATTACTCATGAAAAATAGTGCACACGTACTAACCAAATATGCATGTAGACTTATCTATTGGGGATGAAACTTTGTACGGCTCTCAGGCTACGATAGAGGTACATCCATGCAAGATTTGGTCTCCAACTGATTTGGTATGTTCCATGTGAAAGGTATAATGCATACATTTTTACATTCCTACTAGTGACTACGCATGAAAAATGACACACGTACTAACCAAATACGCACGTGGACTTATCATATGCATGTGGACGTATGATAAAGTTCATAGCATAAGAGAGAGAGAGAGAGAGAGAGAGAGAGAGAGAGAGAGAGAGAGAGACCTTATACTTGAACACCTTTTTAATGCTTAATGTTTACAATTACTTCACATGACATTATTTTTAAAATACCTTATGTATTAGATGTGTGAATTGAGATATCTGAAGTTCAAAATCATACTCCTAATTTTAAATATGTATATGGGGATGAAACTTCACATGACTCTTAGGTTTAGTGTAATAATTATAAGCATTAATATATATGAAATTTAATGATATTCAAAATGATAAAGTTCATAGCGCGAGATAGAGAGAGAGAGAGAGATGGAGAGAGAGAGAGAGAGAGAGAGACCTTATACTAGAACAACTTTTCAATGCTTAATGTTTACAATTGCTTCACATGGCATTATTTTTAAAATACCTTATGTATTAGATGTGTGAATTGAGATATCTGAAATTCATAATCATACTCCTAATTTTAAATGTTTATGTTATATTTGAACAAACTATAAACTAATATAAACAAAGTGAGAAGAACATCATGAAAGTACCAAAATGCTCATACATCATAAAAGTAGGAATAATATCATGAAAGTACCAAAATGAATATGTACATCATCATCATCATCGTGCAGAAGTGCATCCCTAAACAATATGTGTGAAGCCTAAACAATCATCCTGAATCAGAATCCGATAACTCCACATATGATCCTCTAGTCATCCTTTGATGTGGCTCCTGTATGACCCACTACCCAACCGTCCACTGTGTGCCCTCAGGCAAAGCCCGATTAGATGGGCCAGCCTCATCTTGTACAGGAGATGGGCTAGCCTCATCTTGATGAAGAGGAGGGCATGCTACATGAGCCACTGCTATCATCTTTGCCTCCCTCACCTCCTCTATGAATGCCTACCTCATCTCCCAAAGTCATGCATCAACGAATATTCATGCCTCAAATCAAGCACGAGTAATCGTCTCTACATGTAGAAGATGCTGGTCTTGGGCTCACCCAAGCTACTGCTCCACCCACTATTGCAGTGATATTTGAAGCTCTGCCTCTCGCTCAATACAGCGTGCTTCCTCTGCTCGTGCCTTATCACCTGGCATGAAATCACCATATGAGAAGTGTCGCGGAACACGAGCGGAACACACGCTACAACCACTGATGTATCAACACCCTCCTGCTGTAGCAAAGCTCTCTGTGCCTCCTCCCTGTAGTGCTTTGTCAAGACCACACGGGCAAATGGATCAATGGCCTAACGATGACTAGGATATAGATCATCCATGCCTAGTCCTCTGTATGTGGCCACATTATTGTCAGCAAAGCATACAGGGCACACTGATCATGCCACCATGTGGCGGGTCATGCAATGGAGATGTGCGATGTGGCTGCACCCTAGTCCAAACCACCCTACAGTGTCAAAATCCTCATGGCAAAGGATGCAATTGGCGGTAGGAAGCCTGGCTATGACTGGTGCATCTATGGGTATCCTAGTTGGCACATGAGGAGCAAGGTACAGGGCCACACTAGGGTCGATCCTATGGTGAGATGGATCACGACTAATATGTCTCAACTGTAAAATATAGTGCTCCACTCGATGGTAGGCTATGCATGTCTAAATCCTCTGCTCCTCCAAATCTGCCTCCAACAGTCGTACATGAGACTCCATATCTTGATGCAATAGATGTGCTTGCAATGCAAACATGTCGCGTACATGGAGAATAAAAAATTTGATTACTATAAAACTGATACAATAGATGGCGCTGCCTCCCAGCCGTGCGCTCCTGTGTGAGAAGCTTCGATGGCATGCTAGAAATAGTAGAGGTCAGAGGGTGGATGCTAAGGAATCAGGGTTGCTATAGCCAGTGATGATAATGGTCTTCACGGGCTTGCTCTTATATAGCCACCAGTTGTTGGTTAGACTCAATTGGGTGACCGACTTAGTCCACCCAAAATGGCTGACTAGAGGTCGGTCTCGAAATAGGCCACCGACCACACGTTAGAACTGTGGCGCAGAATAGAGCAACTAACCTACGGTCTCCATTCCCATCTGGGATCATCTGGGGCTCCAAACAGGCCTCGCAACCTGAGAGTGGGCTGCCTCAGGAAATGCTCCATCTACCCTCAGTGTGGTCAGTCATGGGATGCCTTCCTGAACTTGCATGTAGCCTAGTTGGCAGTGTGCCAACTCTATCTGAAGCCGTCTAGCCATCAGGCCACACATGGCCCCGATTTGGTATCCAAACTAGGACCTATCGGATAACCTAGCTACTCAAATGCCTTCTCCTCATATGGGGGGCTTACAAGTAGAGTTAGCTAGTTCCCACATAGTTACACGAGAGTGGAGCATTGATATCTAACACCCCTCCTCAATGTCCACCCACAAGTAAACATACTTTTTCAACCCAATGCCAAGTCGATGAAGATGCCTCTCTAGCAAGTCTCTTCCAAGAGCCTTCGTGAAGATGTCCGCAGTATTCTTTGTAGTTAGACAGTACACCAAGTCGACCTCTCCATCAATGATGAGCTCATGTACAAAGTGATATTGAATCTTAATGTGTTTTGTGCGAGCGTGGAACATAGGGTTCTTTGCAATTGCCATGCAACTCTGATTGTCACATGATAACTGCATAGGCTTGTTCTGCACTGCACCCACGTCCCCTAAACTAAAATAATTTGAATAACTAACCTCGTCCCTAAACTCAACCAACAATGCCTCCAACTCTACAATCCATGTGTTTCGAGTCTCCAACTCATGCTGAGCGGTGTAGATGTGGGAGGTGGTGTACATGTGGGAGGCTCCATACATGTGGGAGGTGGAATCAAAAGTGATCTCAATAAGGCAAAGACCATGTCGTGCAAGGATGAGGCCACTGAATGAACATCCCCCCTAATCTGTCCTCCAACAGCTCGCAATGTTGGTGCAGGGATAGTATGTAGCTCTGGTGCGTCGTGTCGACACCGAACACCTACAATCTAATGCTCTTGACGCCCCATCCTACCATGTCCCACTGCTCCTGATCTTAGACGGGTACTAAGGTAGTCTACCCGATGACCAAGCACAAACTCCGCATATAGCTGCATGGCAAATGACCTGGCTATTTGACGGATGTGCAGCAATCGACCACCATTCGTAACGAGATATCTCGAATAAATGTATGCTACTATGACGGGGTGCCTATAACGTAAAATATAAAAGGATTACCCTGATCATGGTCGCATCGCCTCAGTGTGACCATCTCAAAACATATCCTCTAAGGCCTGCCTATGAGATGACTCGTGCTCAAACAACTCTCAAATGGCTCTCCAATCTAAGCCATGACCACCGATCTCTGCCTCAGCCTGTGCCTAAAACGTCCTCAACTGTGTGTAATCAACCTAGAGCATCAATGATTGAATCTAGGCTCGCAACCAAGTGAGGGGGTGCCCTAGCATCCTGCAGTGCCCTCATCTCAGCTCTCAAAATCGCTATTTGCATATGAACAGTGGTGCCAAAACTTGTGCGGCGGCTGGCGCATGCACAAAAAAACACATGGAAATTAATATTCTATTTGGGTAATGCAAATTAATATTCTTTTCAATGGGACTTAATAATCTATCTGCATAATGAAA
Organism: Dipteris shenzhenensis; assembly: GCF_047967505.1. Taxonomy (NCBI): domain Eukaryota; kingdom Viridiplantae; phylum Streptophyta; class Polypodiopsida; order Gleicheniales; family Dipteridaceae; genus Dipteris; species Dipteris shenzhenensis. Next base: position 48,823,259 of record NC_141611.1, on the reverse strand, counting down.
ACTTTTAGCTAGTCAATTTTGATTGAATTTCTATTTTTAGCTCATGACAAGGGATTCCCTAGTTTCCTATTTCTATAGTTTCGCAGGCCACCTAAAGGGATTGCTAGCCACATAATCTACCCTCACCTTGCATCAACCTCTCGCAGCATATGATTTGAAATGATGTGTACGTGAATGTGTTGTTCAAATCATCCTATTTGTTTGATCGATTACACTAAGTCACATACTCCTTGAAAAATAATATAAAAGCTACTTTAAACTCTTATTCCCTTTTTTTTTATAGATGATTTCTAAAAACAAAATTTAAACGTTTTTATATTTAATTTAAAAGCTAACATAAAAACTACTTTAATCTTTTTTTTTTTCAATAGATGATTTTAAAAAATAAAATATATATGCTTTTCATATTTAAATAAAAACTTTACTAATTTAAATAATATAAAAGCTACCTTAACCTCTTCTTTTCTTTTTTTTAAAAAGATAATTAAAAATAAAATTTAAACATTTTTTATTTAAATATAAAAAGAACTAATTTAAAAAATAACATAAAAACTACCCTAATCTCTTTTTTTTTAATAGATTCAATTTCAAAAAACAAAATATATAAGTTTTTGACATTTAAATAAAATTTTCACTAACTTAAATAATATAAATGCTACCTTACACTCTTATTTTCTTTTTTTCTTAAAAATGATTTTTATAAATAAAATTTAAACGTTTTTTTATTTTAACAAAAAAAAGACTAATTTGAAAAATAACATAAAAACTACTTTCTCTCTTTTTTTAATAGATGATTTTAAAAAACAAAATATATATGTTTTTTACATTCAAATAAAAACTTTACCTTAAACTGTTATTTTCTTTTTTTCTTAAAGATGATTTTTAAGAATAAAAGTTAAACGTTTTTTAAAAAAAAGGTAACATAAAAACTACTTTAATCTCTTTTTTTTTTAATAGATGATTTTAAAAAACAAGGTAAATATATTTTTTACATTTAAATAAAGACTTCAGTAACTTAAATAATATAAAACCTACCTTAAACTCTTATTTTCATTTTTTCTTATAGATGATTTTTAAAAATTAAATTTAAATGTTTTTTATTTAAATATAAAAAGGACTAATTTAAAAAATAATACAAAAACTACTTCATCTCTCTTTTTTAAAATAGATGATTTTAAAAAACAAGGTAAATACATTTTTTACATTTAAATAAAAACTTCACTAACTTAAATAATATAAAACCTACTTTAAACTCTTATTTTCTTTTTTTTTTAAAGATGATTTTTAAAAATAAAATTTAAACATTTTTTATTTAAATAAAAAAATCTAACATAAAAACTACTTAAATCTCTTTTTTTTTAATAGATGAATTTAAAAAACAAAATTTATGCATATTTAAAATTTAAATAAAAGCTACCTTAAAAATTTTTTTTTTTCTTAAAGATGATTTTTAAAAATAAAATTTAAATGTTTTTTATTTAAATAAAAAAAGCTAACATAAAAACTACTTTAATCTTTTTTTTATAAAATAGATGAATTAAAAAAACAAAATTTATGCGCTTTTTACATTTAAATACAATCTTCACTAACTTAAATAATATAAAATCTAACTTAAACTCTTATTTTCTTTTTTTCTTAAAGATGATTTAAAAAAAACATTTTAAACGTTTTCGCACGAATTTAAAAATTAACATAAAAACTACTTTAATTTCTTTTTTGAAAAAGATAATTTTAAAAAATAAAATATATGCATTTTGACATTTTAAATAGATACTTACGTAATTAAAATTTTAATTTAAAAAAAGTTTAAAATGCATTTTAAAATTTAAAATATTTTATAATTAAATTACAATTCTTATAAACTAAAATTTAAATAAATTATTGCAAAAAAAAAAAGCTACATAAAAAAAACCTTACCTGGAATTTCTTGCTCCATCCATCTCCGTCGCTCCATCGTTGTCCGTCAGTCCTTGTCTGTCACTCCCGCAATTCTGTCAATTTTGATGAGGAGGAGCTCGATCGAGATATGGAGAATGAGGGGGGTCCCTCTCTTTATATACGAAAATTTAGGGTTTTAATACCACGAACGAGGTATCGGGATGCCACGTACCTCGATTGAGGTATTGGACATGCCATCATCCATCGGTCTAGCATAATAGCTGTGAAGCCATATACCTCGATCGTGGTATTTCACATGCCACATACACAACGCTTCATCATACCTCGATCGAGGTATAGACATGCCACGATACCTCGATCGAGGTATTTCAGCTACGATGTCGGATGCCAAATCCCTCGATCGTGGTATTTGACATGCCACATACACATCGATCCAGCATACCTTGATCGAGGTATGTCAGCTGCCAGCATACCTCGATCGAGGTATGTCAGTTGCCACGATACCTCGATCGAGGTATGTCAGTTGCCATGTCGGATGCCAATATACCTCGATCGTGGTATTTGACATGCGGCCAAGTCATCGGTCCAGCACACCACGGTTAAGGTTATTGGACTTGCCATGCTACCTCGATCAAGGTATGTCATCTGCCATGTTGGATGACCTAACCTCAATCATGGTATGTGCCATGAGCGATGTCATCTATCCACAATACCTCGATCGAGGTATAGGCTCGGTTCAGTAAAAGTAAGTCTATGACCTCGATCGAGGTATTGGCTTGGTTCGGTTGTCGTCGTGTGTGAATTTCATTAGAGACAATACCTCGATCGAGGTATTTCACACTGAAGCAAAACCTTTGTATTTTCACTCGAGGGGGTGTCACACTCACCCGCAAGTGGTCCAAAAGTGGACACCGGACACCTTTAGCTTGGTGTGTCCCTGATGTAAGCTAATGGTATGAGCAATGTCATTGTGTGGGAACAAAACTTGTCTATAAAATTCACTTTGAGGAAGGTTGGGTACTTAGGATTATTGACTTTGTAAGTATCATATTTTCGAATAAGTTTTCCCTCTATGAGGTGCACAATAAGACAACTAAGTGATGCTTAAAGAGACTAATGAGTTCCCCCCCCCCCAAACAAATTTGTCTTTGGATGAAATTATTGCTTTTAAAATGCTTGGATTATGTGGTGATGGTAGGAAGTTTTTACCATCTTCACATTCTTTGTAAGAGTTCACTTCATAATTATTTTCTTTGCACACAAGCTGCTTGCTCGCTGCAAATACAATTATGAAAGCAAGTAAGGTTCAAAGTTCAAATTGTAATTATTCTTTGTCAAACATAAAATTGTGTAAGGTCTTGTGGATCATAACTACATTGCATTCATAGTACAATCAAAACTCTAGAAATGTAATTATTTTTAAAAGAAAACAATGGAAACCACAATTCAAATACTACATTTCATATGATAGATCTTGTAAAGTGAAATATCTTTAGAAACAAGAAGTAACATTAGAAACACGTTTGACTCAATCAAAGTTAATATGTTTAACGTTCTTTGCAACACTAGCAGGTGCTTTTTCTCTCTTTTCGAATGTCTCACTTGTGTCCTTTCATTTGTACATTTCACATACGATGTAATTGTGGACTTAACACTAACATATTCTGGGTTCTCTTGAATAATCCTTTTCATTGCTACCAAAAAACAAATACAAAAATGAAAAATTGCAAGATTATAGATCGTTAGAAAAAAAATTAAGTACCTTGGGCATACGCCTCTTCTGCAACCTCTTGAAATAAGCTCTTCAAAGAACGTCGAGTACTCTTCCTAATTGACAATATTTTCAGCAAGCTTTCTCTAGGCGGCTTGCTTAGACAAGCACAAACGAAAGGAATCAATTTTGGAGTGGGTGGTGATGCACTCTTGTCCATGTATGAGCAAGCGGAGGCTGCTATGTCGACTAGAGAAAAAGGACAACAAAAATGTAACACATACAAGTTCATGAACTTCGCCAAATGAAAGTAAAATAGAAAAATAGGGAATCATGAAAAACAATTTGTAGTTACATTACTAAAACTATAGTCTGTCATTGAACCGCTTGTATTAATCAAAAGAAATTTGTGTTCATCGTATACAAAGGTCTTCATGGTTCCAAAAGTCTTTGGATGTGCAAATTGCGAAAGCTCTTCAAGCAGCGCTCAGTGAGGGCAGCCACAAGTGGTAGAAGCACACACGCTCCACTCTGTGAATCTATGCAAATGTGTATGGAGACTCTGTGTTAAATAAAGATTCTCTTTCTGTGTGTGATTAGCATAGGTGTAAGCTACCTACAGCGTTGAAGTATAAATTGTCACCATATATTGCCTAAGTGATGAAGTTTTCTAGAAGTGCATGCATGAACTATCCAGACAAGACGAATACAACAAGCATTCCGAAAAAGAAGTTTCGCCACAGACATGCGTTGTGTACACTCTACAGTCCGTGGCCTATGAGCCCGCTTGCTATTTTGTTTCAAGCATTCATCGTCGAACAATGAACGTCTCGCCCCTGGAAGGTAGAAGTCAAGGTCATTGTGTTCGTCATGTCAGACACAGTTCCAAGTTTTTGCAATTGTTTGTTTATTTCACACCCACAAAGAGGAAAGAAGACAAGCAAAAGTGAGCATTCACGCTCACAATTCATGCAATTGTGGGCGCTCCATAGAAGGTAGATACGAAGCGACTGCTAACACCCTCCCTTCATCTGTCCCACAAGACGAGGAATTAGCAGATCCCCAACAACAGACGGGCTGGCAAGATAGGCGGGGTGTGTAGGAGCGTCGCTCGTGTAGTAGCAAAGAAGTGCAGAAGCAAGTAGTGTGCATAAGATGGGCTAGCAAGGATAGGGGTAGCGTGTAGGGCGGAGCTAAAAATGAGCAAGCGGAGAAGCAAGCTGGTGCGCATAAAAACCTGTGGGCATGAGGAAAAGCAGCAAGGGTGGTGACTCGCGCTCGTCTTTGACAAAGAGATAGAAGCAAATAAGGGAAGTAGACTACGAACGATTTGAACAAAGTTTGATAACTACCGTCAGTTGCATGAACTTCATTGATAGCAATATCCTCATGTTTCTGAGTGCCAGGAGTCTGGGAAGAGTATTCCAATACCGAAGGACAGACCTTGGCAAGTTCTGCAGACAACGTTTTACAAACGAAGGTTAGTGCATGCGTACGATTTAGGAAGGAAGGTAAGTGCAAGCAAAATAAGGAAGGACGAATTTGCAAAAGGAGAAGACAAGCGGAAGATCACAACCCTTCACAAACGTTCCACTATCGGTTTCCATCAAGTCTCCAAAGCATTCAGCTGCCATATTGCTACACTAAAGCAAGGAAACAAAGGGAGAAGAGGTGACACCACAGTCTTACAAGTCCTCTTTCATAGAGTACGGGAATCCACGAAAAATGATGAAGAATTCAACACAGCAAATCCAAGGAAATATTCTTTCCAGAACTCCTTTATGCCAAATGTCATTCTGGATTCATGGCAGGACGATGCTGCTCACATGATGTGCATAATTTTGTTAGGTGCCACCTTCCTCATCCTTAATTGACCTGCAAATAGACACTGCCATGCACATCACCCAGTTGGCGTCTCATTGATAATTGGCATCTTATAAGTTCATTAGTACTTAAGTGGCCCAGCAAGTGGCCCAGCATATACCAATTGGAAAATAAGACAATTGCAATTTCTAAAAATTCCTATGTTCAGCATTGCAAAAATCGACTGAATGCTAAGGCTACCCAGAGGGCAAGCCCAAAATCTCCCTCTTCGTTAGTAAAATATGGTCTATAAAACAAGGTAAATTTCATTCATAGGGCCTACCATGCATGGATGCATATGGTGGTGTAAATAAGAGAGTAATCAGACTAGTAAATGAAATCTGTCCTGGAAATTATGTTTTTATTAATTGAGTTATTCCAGATGTGGTCAATTGTGGTGCCTTCTATAGTTGTTGGTGTATTGATTAGTTGGTGGAATTTATTTTGTGCCATGAATGTTGTAAGTTGAGATGAAGTTGTTTTTTAGGAATTATAGTGAATATTGAAGTCTCCGATTATTGTTGTTGGCATTTTTTGGTCTATTTTGTTTAGTATTATTTGTAATAGAGTCACAAGTGTTAATTTTGGAGATGAGGGTGACTTGCACACATTAATTATTGTGAACCAATTATGTGAAATGTTGTGAATATTGTTAGTAAGCACTTGCATTTTGTGCATGAAAAATATTCTTGTTTTTCCAGAATTACTTCTGCTTTGTAACATGTAGCGATTCCAACTCCTATGTTGTTTTGTAAGCATGTGAAGTTAGGTAATGTAAGCAATTCTCATGATTTGCTATGCATTTCTTGAAAGCAAAGTATTGTTGCACTCAATAGGCTTTTATCATGAAGAATGTCTTGATAATGTGAAGTTAGTATTCTTGTGTTAAGAGATTACAATGTCATTTTTTGGGTGTTATTTGGAAAAAATTCTTTTGCACCACACTCCATTAACGTTGACCTCTCAGTTGATGTATTTCTTGAAGAACATTTTTGTCTACGTTGATGTGATTTGGTTGGATTGGGTTGAGAAGGAAAAGGTTTTCTAGGTTGTGTACACATCAAAGAGCTATGTACATAAGTCCGTGTGCCTTGATGGAGGTGGGGTTGAATGCAAGGGAATCCATTGATAGTCCTTGGGAACGATGGATTGTCCTAGCTGTTGCTGGTTGTATGGGGAATTGTTATTTGCAAATTGAGTTCAAGTAGTTCTTCCCAATTTGGAATTCTCTTGCTATTTGAAATATAGGAGTCCAGTTCTTGGGAATGTGGTCTTTGTAAGTCCAATTTTGTCATTATTGAATAAAATCCAAACAACATGTGGTTTAGAGCTTGTACATGAAGATTTGAATATGCCATCATCACCGTTAACCAAACCATCGACAATGTCAAAATTTCTAGAGCATATATCAACTATCACACCTGGCTTCTGAAAGTGAAGGGTGGGAAGTGTTCTTGGGGTTGGTCAGAATTGTATTGTTTTGCTGCATGATTTGAGTCTTTTGTCAATTTCTTTTAATATGTGTGGTTCTCCTTGAAGTAAATTGAAAACCTCTTCATTGTGTCTATCTTTTGTTGCATTTGTGTAGAGCAAGTGGGGCACATTGTCTTTTGTTGTTGGTTGTCGAAGGTACTTATTGTTAAGGAAGGCGATGTCTTCTTGAGAGTGTTCATTTGGTCTTATTCGATTGAGTATTTCTATGTATCTAGCGTTGTTTTGATGCAATGGAGTTGTCAATTCATATAGAAGGATGTTGTCCTTCTAGAAAGATGACATTGTTGTAGAGTTTGTTGAATGTTCCATGAATATCCATAAATCTTTTGTGGGGCTTGCTTGGCATAGATCCCCACACAATATAACATCAAGCCCGTCGAGTGGCTCTAGATGATTGTGTTTTATTTCACGCGGATGCATGTCTGCTGCAACTAGTGTGCTATGGCCAATGAGGGAGACTTCCTCCAACACAAAGAATTCAAGGTCTTTGTAGATTTGTGAAAGTTCTTGCAGTTTTTTTGCTGAAAGGCTCGTGTAATGAGATGCCATTACCGGCAAATGAAGAGCTGAATGTATTGTTGTTCCACCAAAGTTATGGGCAGCTTTCCTAGTGTAAGCAAGGAGCAAGAATTTTGGAAGATTTACATTCTTGGTTTGTTTGTGTGAGTAGTGTCATAGAAGACCCTGACAATGAGCAATAGCAAGAATGTTTTGCATGTTCCTGCCTTCCCTATCAGGAATAAAAAAAATTATTTTGCTGGCTGATATCTTTTCTTAGGCATGATGTCCTCTAGTAGCAAAGACTGTTCTTTGTTCAACTTCCTTATCATTGAGTAGTGGGCATTGTTAGGTATGATGGAAATGTGTAGCCTTTGTAGTTATTCTCTTCTTTTTAACAACAATGTTCATTTTTCAGGGGGATTAGTCTTAATATATTGGAATTGTCTCAATGATGTTGAAAGTGGCAATGACAATGCCAAATACACTGCTTGTTGTGAGCTTATGTGTTGTGTGTTCAATATTGCATTTTCGACTCGTCTAATTCGTTCATTTGGTGGTGCATTTGAGGTCAAGCTTTGCGACAAAGCTTCTTTTACTGCTATAGTGGTCTCTCTACCTATTTTTATCATGTAAGATGTGCAGTAGGCGGTAGCTCCATGTGGATTTAGTATGAATTACACATCTGTGTTTGCACCCCATAAGTTTGACAAAGCGGGATTGAAGTTGTACGTGTAAATATCTTTTAGTTCTCTTCTTGGGAAAAGTGTTGGTTGCGAGATAGATGAACATAGAGCCAATATGTATGTCTCTTTAGATAGGTGAGTTGCTACTAAGAAACTATCAAAGGTCATTGTCAAACTAGTATCTTGCAACAAGATGGAGGTAATTAACTTGAAATGTTTCTTGTGATAGTCATTATTGGAAGCTTCCTCTAGTGGCAATAGTATTTTCCTTGCTCGCATTGGTTTCCATGGAAATCCGAACCTGCATTTACTCTTTTTTTTAAAACATGTTTTTCAATGCTTTTCTATTTGGATATATCTTTGGTCGATAAGGAATTTGCAATGTCTATTGAAATGTATTTGTCCACAAATTTTTCTATGTCAATATTTTGTGATATTTCAAAAATTTCCGGTGCATTTTCAATCCAAAGAAGACCATGATCATGCTGGCTTCCCCTGTTTTGGAAATCTGTGACCAAGTAGTAGTCCATTACTTCTCCTAGTATGCTATTGTATTTTTTGAGCAATGTCTTCAGTGCTTGAAATTTGTGCACATAATATTGACCCATGGTGTGATAGGATCAAAACGAAGGAGATGTTGTATTTTAAGTCGTTTGTTGGGAAAGCGTTGTGCCTCTGTTCTTGGATTCAATTTAGCAATGCATTCAAGTAAAGGCTTCCACAGTTTCCACAGTTTCTTTGTTGCTCTGCAGAGAGGGTTACAAAAAGGCATGGCGGACCGAGCTGTCTGAGCATTGCAAAAAGGTTTTTCCTTAAATAGTAATTGTAGTTTGCAGATGTTCTGAGATGCGTAAAATCTCTGAAGCCTATATTTGAATGAAGAATTTTGTCTATATTTGTGTCTAAGAGAGCATCTTTGGCTTGGAGCACTGTTCCTTTTGTTTGCACTTTACACAAGCATACCTAAGAGGATGAGAGAACTTCTCTTACCCAAATTTTCATCGTCTTGAAAAAAAGGTTTTCTATCGAAAGTGCGAAACGACTATCCATGTCTGATAATTCCCACCTAGCAATATCTTGATACGATGTAGTTCTGGAATGCTATAATTCCATGGACTACCAAGAAGGAAATGAGAGTACTTCACGAAATTTGTCTTTGAATATGCTCAAAGGGGAGAATCCCTCAGATGGTGCAAAATTTCCAATAGTTTGGCCTTCAAAGTCGACAATTTGCAGGCTGTTGTAAATTCCATGAATGAAAGTATCAGTAAAAGCTTCGTCTTATATAATTTGTTCGAGCTGATTGTGATTATTCTCCTTTTCTTTGTCTTTGAGTTGCATAATTTTAATGTGGTCCTCCCAAAGATGGTTTATATGTACATTGCTTTGTTCGTAAAGAGGACTTTTTAGTAATTCTTTCAATGCAGAAATTGTAAATGTTGGCCGTACAATACCACTCATATAATTATGTTTGAAGGAACTCTCTAACTTGATGGCAACCATGACAGTATCGTTTTCATTCAAAAACCTTGGCAACACTCTTTATGCTCGATCAACGTTAGCGAATACATTCACAATGCTTTCATGTAGTCCATATTGACCTTCATATGTTAGTTCTCTAATTTGAGTGAATGGTATTCTGATAGAGACTAAGCATGCTTCAATACGATTCAAGTTGTTTGTCCACTTTGTCTTTGGAGTCATTTCCATGTTCTTAGAACACATAAGTGGAATTTTTTCTTTGTTCAAGTCTTTGTAACATAATGAACATAAGAGCTTAAGTGCTTGCCATGAAAATGCTATGTTTATCTCATTAGCTTGCATAAAGACAACCATGCATGGTTTTAATTTCTTCATTTTTTATCAAAATTTCAATGAACCACAATTGTTTTGAAGTATTGGTCTTTGTATGGTTTTTGTTTTCTTTCCCTCTTGTGTCCATAAAGAGTTTGATCAAATGGTGATGTTTCCATAAGAATTGTAGCATTTATTTTCTTCCTTGAAAGAGATCTTCTCAACTTCTAATGACTTTTTTTGATGTGAATTCGATATTTTTGTTGCCATTCAAAAATATACTTAAAATATCTTTTGCAGCAAGTGTAGGGTTTTTGTTGAGAAGGTGTTCCAAATATGTTTGATCCTCTTGAGCCCTAACTTCATAAGTACACTATACATCCAAATCAATCAATGGAATGATTGTGCAAACCTTGTTTGATTCATCTACCAAGAAATTGTATGTATTTCCCTTCGTGTATTTCCCTATTTTAGTCCTCTTTGAAAGTTTGAGGCCATCATTAAAAAAAGAGAGCTATTGTTGGCCCAAAAATGGAGTGAAAGCATCTAAGGATGTCCACAGTCATTGCATGTGATGAAGCTGAATTACCAATGTAATGTTGAAGGTTGTCTATTGTAAATGTGTTGAGTTTGTTTATGGAAGTGAATATGTCCCATGTTGTGTTACTACTTTTTGATGTGGTGATGATGTTTTCAAAAATGGCTTGCAATAGTCCCTCGTACTCTAAACTTGGCAGAAATTCTAAAAGACCGTTGAGAATGTTTGTGTTGTTTGGGTTTGAAAGTATGAATGAAGAGTTTATAGCTACTTGTTTTTGTTTGAAAACTTCAGCTATGCTCATTTTGTCAAGTGGAACTTTCAACTTACAAATAAAGTTTGCAATGTTGCAACATAAATTTATGAGTAAGATGAACAAGTTGAAATCTAGATTACCAATATGATGGAACATACACCACTTACATCAAGGAGAAAAGATCATGCATCTACCTCAAATGCAATTACAAACCTGGAGCTACTAATAGTAAAGCTTCCACTAGGTTTGGTAGTCTTTAGTTTGCTTCTAGCCATTATCATGTCATCTTCATATAGTTTGAGGAATGGCCAAGGTAAACAAAGAACAATGTCAACATGTGGTCCTCTAATACGAACTGGCACTTGCTCCCCTCTGCACTACACAATATCTCCTGTTAGAGAAGGGACTTGATCAATGGTTTGATAGCTCTTGCAAGAAAAACAATAAGGATTGAGGGGGTCTCTACTGACATGAATTCCTCCACATGTGTTGCAAGAATGCTCAATCAAATCAGCATTCACATTTGTAAAGTGCAAAACTCCAAATACCTGCAATTAAGAAGAATTTGATGATAAACTTTGTTTGGAAAGGAGGACCTAAAAATCAAAAGTTGAAGTAGGTAACTTTTTACCATGGTCCAAGTGTGAGACCTGGCTAATGAATAATTGTTTCAAATCTTCCTTTGTTGGGCCATTAGGAACCTTAGCTAAAATGGTGAAATCAAACACACAAATCGTGCCCTTTGCTTTCAAAAATGAAACATTTGTCAAGATGTACATTACCACACCTTCTTGATTGAATTCTTGCATAAGTTGAGTGAGAGTTAATTTTATTTCATTGACAAATGACAACTACAAGGCACACGTTTTTTTAATTAAAGATAAAGGAAAATGAAAACTTTTGCACATAAATTGGAAACCACTAAGCAATGACAAAACTAACTCACTGCAGCTCTATCTTGATCTCATGGTCCATCAGCAACAATAATTTGATCTCCCATTCCATCATCGCTTGCAACTTTGATGATGAAAATTGCAATTGTGCCCATGACATTAGCCACGTGAAGCTTATCAAAGTTGATGATATCCGCAGCCCTTAGTACGTACATGCAAATAGAGTGATCGAGGAGTAGATGAAGGGTCCCCTCAAAAGGTTCTCCCCTAATGATGCATGTAGTAGCATCAAGAAGTAGAGAAAATTTACAAGTTCCACCCTCAATTGTACCTCTTGGTACTACACTTGCGTCCTCTATTCTATAGAATTCTTCAATTTGCAAGAAGTTCACAAATTGATTGATGTAAGGTGATGGTATGAGCAATGTCACTGTGTGGGAACAAAACTTGTCTATAAAATCTGCTTTGAGGAAGGTTGGGTACTTAGGATTATCACTACTACACATGGATCCTATTGCGACGTTTGAGTACCGACGTTTAGCACGTGCAGGGTGCTAATCGTCGGTATGGGAAGCGCGTCCCATAAAACATCGCTATATAGCGACTTTAAGCAAATGTCACTATATAGCGATGATTTCTAAAGTCGCTATATAGCGACATTTATCAAAAATGTAAGTGTCGCTATATAGCGACACTAAGATACTATTTTATAGCAATGTTTTCCAGAGAGCTTTTTTACTCATATAGGCCTTAAAAGTTAGTTTTTTCCAATGAATTTTTTTTTTAAATTTTCATACATATTTGATCTTTTGAGAGAATAAAAGTATGAGAGCATGTACATCAAGCCTTTGAAGCTCATATATTCATGTCCAAGTTTGAGACGAAAAAAATCAATGAAGAGCATTTACATCAACTGTTTCATCTTGAGCCAAGTCTAACACGACAAACAAGTCTATCTCTAACTCTATACCGAGTTGATATCCTATATCATCATTGTACTCTAGCATTGTACATTCACCTAAAAGTACTTGATCATCTTCTTCCATAAAGTGTGGTGATTCTTGATGATCGTTGTCTTCTTCCTCAATATCGTGATCTCCATCTTCCTCTCGTGCGATGTCATTATGCGCATCTTCCTCTTGGCTCATATTGTGATCTTCATCTTCTTCGCTAGCTTCATCGGGATTAATTGGATCCGGAATTGGTAGTGGCATCTCCATATCCACATCTCTATCTTCAAAAATTTGCTTACTTCGTGGTGCAACGTGGATCACATACCACCATCTTGGATCAGAATGATCCGGATGAAAAACCACCTATATTGAAGATGGGTGCCAAATGTCATCAATTATACATATGAAATTATTCTTAAGTACATGTATTATTGGATCTTTAAAAATAAAAGCTTCGATTAATTAAATCATTAGTATGCATCTGCTCATAGTGCTCGGGAAGAATAAAAGTATCACTTTCATCGGTCCAATGTTTGGTGGAGTCTATTGCAAAGAAACCGATACTATCTTTTCTCACTATCGCATGGGGACCGTTGTAAATAGTTATAAACCATTTTACATCAATAATGAAAATACTAAATCGTTTGAAACCAATTTCATAGATTTTGCGTATGGTTCCACAATAATCCAACTGTGAGGAGAGAAGATTGGTATCCAAAGCACTTGCTTGGCTCTCTTGTGTGAAGTTAGCCATGACTCCATAATCATACGTGACTCTCTTTGAATCGATGCATTCCACGTGAAAATGTCATCCATATGACCATAATGCACTGTACTTTTTGTACTATAAAAGAGCATCATTAAAACAATGAAGATGCATCTATTTTATAGCATATATTGCCACAAATAATTACTTAATTATGTCAAGAGGTAAGAAACTTACATGCATCATACATCCAAATGATAACTCTCGCTCACGCTCATTTATTGTCTCTCCATCGCGTTCGGCTTTACGTAGAGCTAGTTGTAGCTAATCAAGTGACATGTGAGTGGGGAGAAGAGCCAGATCTCGTGGATATGGTTGCGATCGCCTGTACATTACTCTGAATCTCATCCTTGCATTTATTCTTTCTGCTTTGGCCACTTCATATCTCTCAATCCACTTCTACATCTCAGGGCTATTGAGGATACAAAACTTATTGAATTTCTTTGTTTGCTCTTTGCTCATCTTTCTTTCAATCCCTTTTTCTTAGGGAACCTCGCCAACAATGCGATCATCATTCTTGTTATGCCAAGCTTGCGGCATATCGAGATTCGTGGATGCAAGAAACTCCGTGATATATACTAATGACTCTTGCACAAGCCATCCCTCTGCTATGCTTGCTTTTGCTCTTGCTCTTTGTCTTACAAATCCCTTCAAAGTTTTCATAAACCGCCGCTCGAGAAAAAACATCCATCGACTATGAACGGTACCTGCAATAGCCACCTCGTCAACTATGTGCACAAGCAAGTGGACTTGAGTTGTCATAATGCTCGAGGGAAAGTGCTTCTCAAGAAAGCATACGGCTTCGATGTATTCCACCCTAGCCTTCTCGATGCTCGATATGGAGATCTCTTTTTGAGATATCCACCTATTTCACATGTCCATGTAAGATATTTTCATAATTAGTCTATAGATCAATCAGCTTAAATTGAATGAGTCAAATTAATGCAAGAGCTAACCTCATTAAGGCCGAGACACTTGTATCCGACCACCCATACTTTACTTACAGATTCAAGATTGAGAGACAAGCACGTAGTTTAGACATCCTAGCACCCTCGTACAATTGTGTTTATTGCAACTCTTGCATTTTGACCTCAGACTCTGACATCACGTGTACATGGGATGTAGTGCCCCTAAAAATAGAATCCATCATGTCGGCCATACCCTCGTCATCATCCGAGAGACTATAGTCTTGCTCAAAGTGTGAAGGTATATGCGTACCCTCGTCAGCCTCCTCATCTTGTCTTAAGATTTTGTGTAAATATAAGATCTTGTCTCAAGGTTTCGTACCATAATGGTATCCAATATTAATCGCGAACTTAAATAGCTTTGACTTACTGATAATCCATCAACACATGCAACACCAACAGTGGGTACTGGTTCGGGCTCCTCCCCATACATCTGCGAGTGGCGCATGATAATACGACATTGATGTCATACTTCTCGCTTGCAATGAGTGCAATGACAATATAACCTCTCCGTAAGCCACTTTGTGCTCTCGGGCATTGGCGCATCATCGGATGAGCTTCCACTCGTCTCTTCCATCTATACTTATAAAATCACAACATTAGTTGCAAGGCAATATATTAACAGTTATAAAATAGCATCTATGAGCTTCTTTTTTAACTTTAAACATAAAGTGTCCTGAAGCGTCGCTATATAGTAACGTTTTGACCTATTCTGTTGCTATATAGCGATGATTTGCTCTGTTCCGTCACTATATAGCGATACTTTGAAATAAAAGTGTTGCTATATAGGGATGCTGTGGGTTAAAAGATGAACCTCGTGACGCGGCAATTTCTTTAGCAATCTCTATTGTAAGAAGAGCTGCAATCTCTCCTCCCACCTATATCCGATGACCTCCCACTCTATTCTCCACTCCTCACTACTACTCACCCCTCTCCTAACACTTGTGCTCCCTCTCCACCCTTCTCCCTCTTTGCTTATGTGAAAAGAAGTGTTTCAAGAAGGTGAGCCTTTTGAACAATGTAGGTTCGTTTTTTGTGAGATTTTGTTTTATGAGTGTTGAAGCATGTTTCTCCTTGTATTGCTAAGGCTATGTGCTAGTTTTCATGCTTGATTTCAAAGGATTGAAGACAAAAAACGAGATTTTGTGAAAGAAAGAAGACACCTCTTCTAGTCTTTTTTGTATTTCTCTTTCTCCTTGTCTCCTCAATCCAATCTCTTTGAGAAGTTGATTCTTTAAACTCCTCCTTTCTCTAACTAGTTATTTGAAAAACGGTATGTTTCTTCTCTTTTATAGGGTCAGTCCACAAAACATCGAGCGGGACTATTCCAGGTAAGAAAGTGCTTCCTCTTTTTTCCTTTTTTTTTTTTTTTGCATTGGCTTGGCTTAAGTGCTAGCTGCAGTGATGGGCATAGGAAGCCTCTCTTCCCCTCTCTTCCCTCTTCTTTCCCTCTTTTCTCCCCTCTTTCCCCTCTTTCATGCTCATGCTCTTATGCTCATGCATAAGCATAAGCATAAGCATGAGCATATGTCTCTTTCTCTTATGCTCATGCATAAGCATAAGCATGAGCATGTCTCCTTCTCTTATGCTTTATCACGATGGTCGGCGGGATGTTGGTATCGTGACAGTCAGTGGGATGTTGGTATTGCAACAGTCGACAGGATACTTACTGTGTAAAGGGAGTGGTGTGTTGTTGGGAAAAAAAGGCTGAGTAAGTAGAGTGCACTTGTGCGGTGTAGACGTGATGGTGAGGTCAGCATGCAAGATTATGAACAAATGCAAAATTGGCTTCTAATCACGTGGTATTGATCGTGTGTGCACGGATGTGCGATGTGTTCGGTAGGGACTAGCGAGCTGTGGGTGTGGCAGGTGAGATGCCTATTGTAATGACTCACTTAAACCTAGACTTGATGATCATGATGAATGCAGTGCAGGCGGACATCGTACGGTGGCATAGCATGTAAGGAGCCATGTAGAGTACGTGTCTAGTTTGTTTTTTACCTTGGATGTTAGAGGCACATTTGTGTCGAATTTCGTTGTTGCGGCATGGTCCGTCTTCTTGGGAGAAGTGAGCTTTCGTGAGTTTGCCCATGGGGCTGACCCTTGCCTTTGTGAGTAGGACAGTACCATCGGAGGGGATACGTTCGTCATTACCTTTGAGTGTTCATCCCCAAAGGGAGGTTCTTGTGTAACTCTTCATGTGGGGGAATTCGATTCCTGTGGAGTTCCTCGACTGGTTGTGGTGATGCTTGTGTCGAGTCAGACCATTTGTGGAACTAGTGCATATTCGGTACCTTGAAGCTGGTCTACTTTGTTCGGTTCATCTCGACAGGTTCTTGTGGTGTTTTATCTCGGGGAGACACAGGTTCTTGTGGTGTTGCCTTTGACACCTTCAAGGTTTGCACCATCGACTTTTGGATCCAAGCAACTTTCTTGCCCTGGCCGCCCAAGCGAGTGGTGTTGATAGAGCTATGGACGGTATGTGACGGTGGATGAGGTGGGGGCACGAGAGAGTGGTGCTACTTTCTTCTTGTAATGCATGGGTTCGGAGGAGGGTTTCTTGTGGGGACCAGAGCTGTCATTGCTACTTTAACATTCTCTATGTGTCTATTCCGATCGAAGTGACGTTGGGCATAAAGGATAGCATCTTGTACTTGCAGCTCTCGGATTTCTTGGGAGGAGTATGGTGGCATCGGTCGAGTGGGCAATGGCTTTGGTTTACCATTGCGGCGAGCTTTCTTCTCATTTTGAGCTGGGACCTTAAGTGGGGTCCTAGTGGAGGTTGGGGCTTTCAGCTTGCTTGGCTATGTAGCTTCATTATTGTGGATCGACGAGGTCAGAATTGAAGAGGGAGGCTTGGTCCACACAATGAAATTATCGTCATTTGGCCACCATTGGTGAGAAGCAATTCGGGTGCGCTAGTCAATTTGACATTTGATGACATAGGACTAGGTTCTTCCTAGTATAATATATTCTTCAGTTGCTTCTGTAGGGAGAACATAAAATCATATATCCACTATTTGGTGAACAACCATTAGAAAGTTTGTAGGAGTTGGCTATTTATAGCTCTTATTGAAGCAATGGTGAGGGTTAGGGGTACCTATAGCTCTTCCCATACTCTCAGGAGAGGAAATTGTGGCTCGCTCGTGGGTCCATGAGTGCTTTGATGTGCATGCATGGGACCTATAGTTAAACAAGCAACCTGGCTAGTTCTATTGTTAGCTCCTCTATTAGTTGCACCTGTTCAATAGTTGCCTTAAGAAGTGTCATTTGCCTACATTGTCGAATCTTAGCATTATGAATTTTGGCTTCCTCAATGGCCTGGTATTTTACCTTGGCCACCTCGGTCTTGAGTTCTTTTTCCCTATGCATGGCTTGAAGGTTAGAGAGAGTGAGTGGTCCATAGTATCTTTCTAATTTGCTCCCGTTAAGGTAGCCATCCATTTCTGTCCCATCAAGGGTGGCTATTCAGCACGACCCCTTGGGAGTGATCTCAACTATGTGGTAAGGACCCATACCTTAGTACTTAAGCTTATGTTTGGTATTGTAGATGCTGTATAGGAGTGCCAAATATCCTTCTGCTAGGTCCGTGTTCTTGAGGTTGCAATCGAACCACTTTTTACATTGGGTCTTTTCTACTCGGAGAGAGTAGGCTGCATGCAACCTTGTCTCGTCTAACTTTTTGAGGTCGACTAGTCGTTCTAATAGTGCATTTTTTGTGAGTCTTTCTTTCATGGCAAGATGGAGGCTAGGCACTACATACTCCATTGGCATCACTACCTCCACCCCAAAGGCTAACCCGAAGGGGGTACAATGTGTGCCCACTTTGTAGGAGTATCTGTAGGCCCATAACACTGCTATGAGCTTATGCTCCTAGGTTGTATGACTAGCTTCTACCGTACATGTGATGATCTTATAGCATGTTTTGTTGGAGCTCTCGACCAAGATATTTTCCATAGGATAGTATGGCATTGCCTTCCTATGAATGATCATAAAATCAGGATTGCTATTGTTTCGTTGAGGAAGTGAGTTCCTCGGTTGCTGACTAACTCCCACGAACATCCGAACTGCGTATTGACTTGTTCATGTAAGAATTTGGTAGTGGATCTCACATCAGCCTTCACCGTGGCTCTTCCTTCTACCCACTTGAGAAGGAGACATATGCTCATGCATAAGCATGAGCATATGTCTCCTTCTCCTTCTCCTCTTTTCCTCTTTCCCCTCTTTGAATCTCTTTTCCTCTTTTCCTCTTTTCCTTCCTCTTTTCCCCCCTCTTTCCTCTCTTTCATGCACATGCTCTTATGCTCATGCATAAGCATAAGCATAAGCATGAGCATATGTCTCCTTCTCTTATTCTCATACATAAGCATAAGCATGAGCATATGTCTCATTCTCTTATGCTTATGCTTATGCTTATGCATGAGCATATGTCTCTTTTTCCCTCTTTCCTTTCCCTCTTCTTCTCTCTTTCCCCCCCTCTTTCCCCTCTTCCAATCTCTTTTCCTTTCCCTCTTCTTCCTCTTTTCCTCCCTCTTTTTCCCCCTCTTTCCCCTCTTTCATGCTCATGCTCTTATGCTCATGCATGAGCATATGTCTTCTTCTCTTATGCTCATGCATAAGCATAAGCATGAGCATATGTCTCCTTCTCTTATGCTTATGCTTATGCTGCATAAGCATAAGCATAAGAGAAGGAGACATATGCTCATGCTTATGCTTATGCATGAGCATAAGAGAAGGAGACATATGCTCATGCATAAGCATGAGCATATGTCTCCTTCTCCTTCTCCTTCTCCTCTTTTCCTCTTTCCCCTCTTTGAATCTCTTTTCCTATTTTCCTCCCTCTTTTCCCCCCTCTTTCCCCTCTTTCATGCTCATGCTCTTATGCTCATGCATAAGCATAAGCATAAGCATGAGCATATTTCTCCTTCTCTTATGCTCATGCATAAGCATAAGCATGAGCATATGTCTCTTTTTCCCTCTTTCCTTTCCTTCTTCTTCTCTCTTTCTCCCCCTCTTTCCCCTCTTCCAATCTCTTTTCCTTTCCCTCTTCTTCCTCTTTTTCTCCCTCTTTTTCCCCCTCCCCTCTTTCATGCGCATGCTCTTATGCTCATGCATATGCATAAGCATAAGCATGAGCATATGTCTCTTTCTCTTATGCTCATGCATAAGCATAAGCATGAGCATATGTCTCCTTCTCTTATGCTTATTCTTAGTCTTATGCATACCTCTTATGCATAAGCATAAGCATAAGAGAAGGAGACATATGCTCATGCTTATGCTTATGCATGAGCATATGTCGCCTTCTCCTTCTCCTTCTCCTCCACCTCTTTGAATCTCTTTTCCTCTTTTCCTCCCTCTTTTCCCCCCTCTTTCCCCTCTTTCATGATCATGCTCTTATGCTCATGCATAAGAATAAGCATATGTCTCTTTCTCTTATGCTCATGCATAAGCATAAGCATGAGCATATGTCTCCTTCTCTTATGCTTATGCTTATGCTTATGCATGAGCATATGTCTCCCTCTTTCAATATCTTTTTCATTTTCTCTCCCTCTTTTTCTTCTCTCATGAGCATGTCTCATTTTCCTCTTTTGATCATAAGCATATGTCTCTTTCTATGCCTATGCCTATGCTTATGTTTGTTTTTGTTTTTTTGTTTTTGTGTTTGTGTCTATGTTAGACATGGGATCACGTCGCACGTCTGACGAGTACAGACAGCCTCGCAAGAGGAGACATCACGATCTCTATGCTTCAGAGGACTTTGATTCCTCTCAGGTGACACCTGAGGAGACTACCCCTAGTCTGACTCCTCTTGGACGTAGCACTGTGACTACCCCTATTCCGACTCCTCTCGGACCTAGCACTGTGACTACCCCTGGTCCGACTCAGACATAGCACTGTGACTACCCCCCGAGAAACTCCTTTGCTAGTAGCACATGGCTTTGTTAGGAGTCCCAACGAGTTTGTAGCACAGATGACCGATGAGGAGGCAGTGAGATTCTTCTCTCTGCTATCTCAGAGGACCTTAGCAATTCCATCTCCTACATCGATGGCTAGACCTACTGCCTAGCCATCGCCTCATGCCCCTTTGACCGAGGGGTCATCACTTGTGCATGCCTATCGTAAGGGAAGGAAGAGAGGGGCCGCTTATGTTGTTCTAACTCAGGAGTCAGCACACTCACATCCCTATAGGTCTCTACTTGGTCCCCAAACACAATATTAGTCAGGTCCCTTACCCTCTCCTATCCCACTGCTACTCCTCGCTCTGGAAGCACTCACACAGCTTCCACTCCTTCTGACTCTGCCACTACCATCAGTCCTCCTTACCCAGTCGAGGACCTCTCCTATCAAATCACAACTACTGGAGAGATAATAGAATATAGAAAGGGCAAAGTAGTGATGGCCACCATGAGGCGGTTGATGAGCCATCACTTCAAGAGCGGCATTACTACCAATTGGCAATATCAAGATGACCAAAAGATGCAGGTGGTCATTGATGAATTAAAACAAAAATACCTTGACCCACCATATTGGGAGTTTAATGAGAATTATATGCGAGAGTGCATGGGTTTGGTCTTGAAGCATCGTAGATCAACCTTGTGTACTTCCATTGCAAAGGGGATGGCTAAACCCAGCTGGGCAGACAAAGCTGATTGGAAGTTCTTCAAGAAGTAGAATAGGGACCATCCCGAAATGTTCGAGGGTTAGAGGAGGGCTGCAAGGAGATGGCTGGACATCGTAGTGTGAAGATAGTGGGAGAGAGGGAAGGAGTCTCACTTGCAGCTTTCTCACATACACAATGGGGGAATACACACACAAGTGGAGGCTGAAAATAGTTTTTCCTCTTCTTAGTTGTGAAAGCCAAAAGAACTCTAGTACAAAGAAATAGAAGAACCCTATATGTGGGTCTCAAAACAAACTCAACTAACTAAGGTGGCATACTAACTGAGCCACGAACTAGAGTAGATAAGGATAGCTGTCATCCACCTATTATTCGTGGGCAGTGTACCAACCGCATCTGTAGCTAACAAGTCGGTGACATAAATGCACAATGGTCACTCTGGCATATCACGAGTGGAGCTCGATATCTCAACACTCCCCCTCGAGCTCAATCCCAATTCTTGCACACCAAGCAGGTCTCTGAACTTGTGTAGCTTCTCTGCGCCCAATGCCTTCATGAATATGTCAGTTACCTGATCCTCTGTGCTGACATAAACTAGATCAATAAGACCTAGTAATACCTTCTCCCGCACATAGTGATAATGCACCTCAATGTGCTTTGTTCTAGCATGATAATGGATTATTTGCCAAGTGTATACTGCTCATGTTGTCATAATAAATGACAACTGGCCCATCTGTAGACTGATTCATATCATAGAGTAGCTTATGCAACCAAGCTACCTCACATGCAGCCATTGCTGCACCCCTGTACTCAGCCTCTGTGCTCGACAAGGAAACTATAGGCTATTTCTTACTGCTCCAGGTGACTGCAGCACTCCCAAAAGAGAACACATATCCACTGGTAGATCATCTATCAGAAGTACTACTAGCCCAATCAACATCAGTGTATCCATGCAACTGTATCTGAACCCCAGCCTCATAAAATAGTCCATATTGCAATGTGGACTTCACATACCTGAGTATGCGTCTAGCTGCATCCAAATGCGGTTTCCTTGGAGCCTACATAAACTGACTTACCAATCCAACAACATAGCTTAAATCTAGCCTGGAAATAGTCATATAAATCAAACTTCCTACTATGCGTCTGTACATAGTAGGGTCTTCCAGAAGCTCACCTGCATCTGTGCTCAGCTTCACATTCTGCTCCAAAGGAACTAAAATAGGCTTACAGCCTGTCATCCCATATTTGGACAGCATGTCCAATCCATACTGCCTCTGCAAGAGCTACATCCCACTTGGTGATCTAATCACCTCAATGCCCAAGAAATAACGCAGCTCTCCCAAATCCTTCATCTCAAACTTTTGCTTTAATAGCATTTTCACATGAAGAATATCTTCATCACTATCACCTGTGATGATCAAATCATCAACATAAATGACAAGCAGCATAATACCTTTCTCTGTTTTTCTCACATAGAGTGAGAAATATGCCTTGGACATCTAAACACCAATAGTGATAAGATATTGTCCTATCTTGTCAGACCATGCTCTAGGTGCTTGCTTCAAGCCATACAAGGCTTTCTTCAACCTGCAAACAAACTCAGGATGAATAGCATGAACATAACCTAGTGGCTGCTCCATAAAGACCTCTTCTTGCAAATCACCATGCAAGAAGGCATTCTTTACATCCATCTAATGTAAATACCATCCCTTTGATGCAGCCATAGCAATGACTGCTCTTACAGTTGCCATCCTTGCAACCGGACTGAATGTTTCTTCATAATCAATGCCATATGTTTGTGCATACCCCTTTACAACTAATCTTGCCTTGTATCTGTTCACAGAACCATATGCATTGTGCTTGATCTTATAAACCCACTTACAGCCAATTCCATTCTTGTCTTTAGGCAACGGCACCAATTCCCATGTAGCATTTGCTTCCAAGGCATCCATTTCTTCATCCATGGCTTTCTCCCATTTTTCATTTCCCACGGCTTGCTCAAAAGAAGTGGGTTCTGGTTCCTGTATCACTTTGACCATATAGGCATAGTGAATGGCTGTAAATCCATCATATTTCAGCCTATCCACAGGATACCTAGCTCTAGTAGACCTGCTCAAAATAGGCTCACTTCCAGGTGCTCTCAAAACATCCCGAGTCTTCCTTACTCCAGGTGTAATGATAAAAGGAATACCCAACTCATCATCAATGCTCTGTTCTGAGCCGCTAGATTCACCATCCACATAAGAGTGACCTGCATTCACATCAAAGATGGGCTGATCTACCTTCTCTTTTCCTTTTCGTGATACCTGCGTACCACTATCTGCATTGCTTTGAGGAGATTCTCCTGATCTCAATCTGCCTGTCCATGGCGAAGTATGTGAACCACTGCTAGAGGGCACTGCAGGTCCATTGATATTTTGTGATTGCTGTTGTGAATTCTGTGCAGCATTACCATTTTGTGCATCTACATCAATCATCACATTTACTGGTTTATACCAGCTACTCATCTCATCAAAAACAACATCTTTGCTCACTGTAAACTTACGAGTAGAAGGGTTATAGCATCTATACTCTTTCTGCTGCAGAGAATAACCAATAAAGATGCACTTCTCAGCTTTTGGATCCAACTTGGACCTCAACTCATCTGGCACATGAACATAGGCAATGCAACCAAAAATTTTCAAATAAGAAATGTCTGGTTTCCTACCAGTATACATCTCCTCTGGCATCATGCCATGTATTGCTGCAGTGGGAGTCTTGTTCATTATGTAAACTATTGTAGCAACTGCTTCAGCCCAATAATCTGGTAGATCTTTTTCATTTAGCATGGCCCGAGATACCTCTCCAATATGCTTGCTTTTCCTTTCTGCAAGTCCATTTTTCTGTGGGGTATGACTGCATGAATATTGCTGCTTTATGCCATGCTCTTGTAGGAACCTTGCAAACTCATTTGAGAGGTACTCTCCCCCTCCATCTGACCTTAGGCATTTTATTTGCAGGCCTATTTCTATCTCAACCATAGCCTTAAAAGCTTTGAAGTGCCCAAACACTTCACTTTTCTTTTTCATAAAATACACCCAAACTTTTCTACTGAAGTCATCAATAAAAGTGACAAAATAGTGATAGCCTCCAATAGATGCAGCTTTAGTAGTCCACACATCAGAGTGGATTAATTCCAATGGCTTTTTACTCTCTTGAACATGCCTAGGAAATGGTTTCCTTGCCTGTTTTCCAAATTGATAGGCTTCACAAGCCTTATACATTTCTACAACCTTGAATTTAGGCAATCCTGCAATAATATTTTGGGCTTGCATTGATTTAAGTCGTTGTATATTAACATGACCAATGCATTTATGCCAAATATCTATATTTGCAACTACACCGGTCCCATGTGCAAACATTGCTGCACTCAATTCAGGCATGTTTGCATCCAATGTAAACATCGTGCCCTTCTTCTTTCCTTTTGCTATCAAGTGACCGTTATTTTTCATATCCTCAACAAAGCATTCATGAGGATTAAATCTGACCTGCAAGCCCTGCTCAACCATTTGACCAACATAAACTAGGTTCTTGGTGATGTTCAGGACATGAAATACATCAGACAAGTATTTCTTTTTCCCATCCTGCATAGACAAAGGAATTTTAACAATCTGCATAATAGGATGTGCAGTATCATCACCAGCCTCCACAAATCCTGATTTTTCCATTTTCCTTGCATCCTACATCCATTCTGCATGACCTGTCATGTGGTTTGACGCACCTGAGTCAACATACCACACATCATTTTGTTCTTCTGCACTTGTCACAGAATTGGTCATGTGTTGCACCATAAATAGATGCTCATTTCTGTCATCACCTTGTCTATTAGAAGATGCATAATTGCCTTGCTGTAATTTTCCATTCATAATGCCATTCTGCTTTTTGTAGCAGTCCTTAGCCATATGACCCATTTTACCACAGTAGTAGCATTCAACATTGTTGTTTGCATTTTGCCCTCTCTGCCATCCACCACGGCCTCTTTGGCTCCCCCTGCCTCTAGAGTTACCATGTCCTCCTCCATAGGGCTGGTTTTCTTGAGTTTATTGCATATTCTGATTTCTACCATGGCCTACAAATCGGCCTCCTCTACCTCTGCCTGTACCTCTTCCAGCATTTGAGTAGAAGATAGTTTCTTTTGAAGTTCCTCCTGAAGAAGATGCACTTCCATTTCTCTGCTCTTCAGAAATTAGAAGACAAAATCGTTTGGGAATAGACGGTCAATGAAATGCGATGGAACAACTACAACTCCTGTACATAAGATATACTAATTCTACAAATTGAAAAAAAAGAAAGATTAGTATTCAACTTGAAGAAAGTGAAAATTTAGTACAAATTATGACTATTGTGTTCTAATGATTTGCTGTTTTACATTTGGACGTAGACAAAATGAATTTATAAACAAGAATGGATGGACGTAGTTTAATTCACCAACAAAATGAAACAATACATAAAACTCATAATTGGAGAAGAAAAAAGTTAGGATGTGATGAAGCATCATTGCATATTAATGTTTTCAATATACACATCCACACATTCTAGAAAGAGAATGGCAAAGTATAATATTTGTTAAATAAAATCTGAAGTGCCTTTCAAATAGCCTCCCATAATAATTGTGCCGCACTTTTTTAAAATTCACTTGTTAATCAAACCTCATGATTGTAAGTGAAGAATTGAGCATATACATCATTGCACATTTTAAAACTTGAAGACTCACTACTCTCATAATTCACAAGTTAATCATAGATCACGATTGTAAATGATCGAAAGATTATAGAAGTTAATAGAAACTTTCAACAAAAATATGAAAATATAATTTTATGCAAGGTACTGTTGATGGTGGTAGTCGTAGATAAGTGAACACCATATTAAATATTTAAGGAAAATCTCATATCTGAGAATGATAGTGTTGGGAGAAATTATAGCCTTTTTCTGTGAAAAATAAAAAGAAATAGGAATATGAACTACATTTTCATTCTCAAAAGTACGAAATATCAACTACATTCTGACTACACATATAGAATCTTTATTTTATAAACTACATTCTAAATATCACAAAAGTATTGATTTCCAAATTCAATCAAGTGAAAATCCTCTTGCAGTGACCCTTAATAAGCATCTTAATAGCTTTTACATTATCAAGGCTTGTCCTTTGTTGTGAGCATATTCATATGAAAATCTCCAAAGTTACATAAAATCTCCCATACTTATTTATGTGATCTGTCATCATGCTGTGATCCTTAGTGGTGTTCATAAAGAACCCTTAAAAACTCAAAAGTACAATTGATTACCATGAACTTGTAATTACATTGTACCAAATTCTAAACTTCACAACAAGACAAAACAACTATAGACGTGCTTGATAGATGCACAAAATAGCAGGTGCGTCTATAGGCACTGTTCGACTAGCAAAAATACAGATGCGCCTAATAGCGTGTCTAATAGCGCATCTATTTGCATGTCTATTAGTGCGTCTATTAGCACGTTTACACTGTGAATTAGACACGGATTTAGACACAAAACAGAGAATACAGAAAGTGAGATTTTGGTGCAGGCTGATAAATGTACATCACTGCTTTCCAAACATTGCCCATAATTACCAAAGCACGTAATTTTAATAAAAATATCAATGCTTTTTGGCAAACCCACATATACAAAAATTAAGTGAGGTGACGAGAATGAGACAATATGTAAAATAGTTTTGCCAATATCAATGATGAGCTACGGTTCAATCTCATCCTCAATGAGATCAACCTTTGCCGAACTATCTACTTCAAAATCCAAACCAGTGTTGAGATCTACAAATACATTCAACCCACTACTACTTGTGCTACACATGTGCTCATCAAAATCAACATCACCAATGGTAGGCTCGTCCTCACATGTCATGGCCTCAATATCTATATCACCTATCTCATGATCATCCTCCTCTCTCGTATCACGGTCATCATCACCTCCATGGCCATGATCATCCTCGCATGGATGCGCTTGTAATCTAATCCTCCAAGAGAAGTCACATGTTGCCTTGCCATATCTCTTGAGGTCGGTAATTTATTCTTCCTTGGAAGCATTTTACACAATAGCTTGCACGTGAACCATAAATGAGGAAAAGCATTTGAGTAATTGGCCTACTAGCATAATTCACCATGTTTGCAAAATAGACTTTAAAGCTTACTTGAGTAATGCATTCAAACTTGCATTGCTCCTCTGCAAGTTTAGTAACTCAAGGGAGGCACGTAGAATAGAGAATGTACACCCCTCAAACAGTGGAGCCGATGCTATGGTAAAAAGATCGTCCTACTCCATGCTATCATCCATCCCTTCAGATTGATGGACATATAAATCCCACACCATATGATCAAACACCTCCTTCTCCATGGCCTCATGAGGTAATGGCGGAGGGCTACTATCACCATCACTCCATGCATCCATAACGGTCCCTCTTGAAGATCCCACCTCATATCGCCGATGCTTCGCCTCCTCACGACGAGGATAGGGCAACATATCCGGGTGTGGGATTGCATCCTATATCAAATTAAAACAGGATTTTAACTCAAACACATGAGCACTCGTAAGTATCTCAATCAACCTTAACTCTTTAACACTTACCATATTTATGGTCACATCCCATTCTCGATACTTTGAGATGTGATTGAGTGTAATTCTGCGTGCACGATACATGTTTCCTCGACATCGATCACACATACATTTATTTTTTGCTCCAACCATATTTTGCAATGGTGGATACGGAGGGATTTACCCTCACTGAAGCTACTTATTGAAGATGAAGACATCCTATAAATAAACAACCCAAAAAATTTACTCTTGCATGAGTTGTAAATGTTAAAAACTTTATGGAGCATCTAAAAGCGCATCTGTACTATGGTGTGTGTCTATAAGTGCATCTAAAACGTAATGTAGATGCACTGATAGACACATGTTTAGATGCCGTTTTAGATGCACATATAGATGCACAGATTGCGAGTTGATTTTTGAACCTACTTTTAGCACGATTGATTTTCTTCACATACTTTTAATGTCGTGCGACTTGCTTTGCTATTAACAGACATAGCTCTAGGCATCCACACTTATCTCCAAGCACCCACACTCATCTCCAAGCTTAGACAATCATCCCCAAGCACACAAGAGAAGAGGGTGAACAAGGAAGAGAAGAAAGAGAAGCAGAGGGTGAACAAAGAAAAGAAGAAAGAGAAGCAGCTTTGAAGAAGGACAAGAAGCTTCCATACCTCTATCCAAGGTAAGTCTCTTGACGGTTGATCTTCTTTGGAAGTTGTTCTCTTTGGATTTTTCCTTTGTCGTATGTAGGGAATGAATGTTTTTGGTACTATTGTTGTTTTTTTGTGTCGGGCGCATGTCCTTTTCAGGTTCTAAAAAAATTGAGTCTGTCGGAGCACATCTATAGATGCATCTAACAATGCGTCTGTCTTTGAAAATACACAACCACACCTATAGACGTGCTGTTAGATGCGGATATAGACGTGTTCTAATAGTCTTAGATGTTCTTCGTTTTCCTTCCCTTCCTCTTCCCCTTCCACTTCCAAGAAAAAGATTGCATATTGAATTATGGAAATAAGTGATTGCATGAATGAAGAAAAGTGATTCCCCTTCCTTCCCTTCCCCTTCCCCTTGTCTTTTCGTCTCTATTTTTCTCTCTTATCTCCTCTCTTTCCTTCTCTTTTCGCCTCTTTTCTCCTCTCTTTCCTTCTCTTTTTCTCTCTTTTATCCTCACCTTTTGTCTCTTTTTCCTTCTCTCTTTTAATTATGCTCTCTTTCCTTCTCTTTTCGTGGTAATTTTCCTCTCTTATCTCCTCTCTTTTTCTCTCTTTTTTTCTCCTCTCTTTTTCTCTATTTTCCTCTCTTTCCTTCTCGCTTTTATCCCCACTTTTTCTTTCAAATTATATTGTTTATGTAGTTTATTAGGAGGTTGTTTCTTTGTACTAACCCCTCTACAAATTGTGTCATCTTGCAACTTGATATGGTGGGTAGGTACCCTACTCCTGTCAAGACAGCCACACTGCCACCATCATAGAGGAGATACATAGAGGCACTTCTATGATGATGGACTGATTACTAAGGAGTAGTATATCTAGGCTACTGGAGCACCCCCCAGGTATTTGAAAGTAATTAAATAATGTCAATATTATAAGTGAAGATTTGATTTTTCATACATTAATACATGTCCCTCATTTACAAGGCCCTGCAGAAGAAGATGGGGAAGAAGATGAGAAAGGAGGAGACACAGAAGGGGGCGAAGAAGGGAGTGAGGATGCGGAGAACTTAGATTAGTCATAGAAGTAGTGCTAGCTAATCTTTTCTGTAGTTAAAGCCACTAGCTTGGCTTCATGCCTCTCTTGTATATACACTCCTCTTATTTTTTGTACTTGAAGCCATAGGACGTGGCTTGGCTTTGTGCTATATGTACATACAAGCACTTTTTGAGCTATGAATTAATATACACTCTTTTTATTTTTTTGGCTTTCAATTTTCTTGTGCAACATTCTATCAATTAATTCTTTGTGAACTAAACGTTTTGGAGTTGTAATGTTTTATTCAGCATTGTAATCGTTGACTATAGATGTGCTTGCAAGAGTGCTAATTAAAATGCAGTCGGCTGTAAGAATTGAATTGCACAATGTGGAAACAGGATTCTTGTAACTAGATAGCATACACAACATACACAGTATTCTGTTCAAGCACACAAAATTTTGCTATTATTAACAAAAGTTATTATGTAGAGCATCCATAAACGCATCTATGTACGCATCTCTCTATTCAAGAGGGCAACTATTTGTGCATCTATAGACACATCTATAAACATGTCTATATACATTGTGTAGATGAAAATGAAAAAATGATTTTCACTTGTTGGATGTTGATGGGTAGGTGCATAGCTAGTTGGTAGTGGAAATGAGCTATGGATACTCTCATAAAGGACTCCACACTGATGATATACTTTCTTGAGAACATAGATACTTTGTGGGGACTTCTGGGAGATGATGAAAAGCAGTGTGGGTGCACTAGACAATTCAGAGCATGGTATCCAGAGTGTGACGGAGTTTTGTTATGGGATGACATGTACTCTTCATGGTTGTCCCAAATCCTTTTTGTATGAGGGCATGAGCATTTTTTTGTCGTGGTTGTCTTGAAAATCCATTGTGTCGAGATGGTGTGATTGAATGCCTAACTAGAACCATATGTGCCTTTAGTGCCTTGGTGTATGAATTTGAGGGAATCCTTGGGAGTGGTAAAAAAGGAACATGAGGTGACGTGGCTAATTTTAAGGAATGCATACAAATGTGGCTACGTGAGGATGAAGGGAAGCTTCTGGCAGTGAGCTAGTGATACGTGAGAATGGCAACTATGAAGGTGGCACGAGGATCTTGCACAGATGGTCGGATCAAGGTGTGGACCAGGGCTAGAAGCTTCATGTGAAGGGGAGTCACTTGGGGATAGAGGAAGAGAACCTGAGGGACAGAGGAAAAAATCGTGAGGTAGGAGAGGTCCATGGTTGCACAGGGAGGAGCTTGTTGGAAGGACAAGCAGGGCCGTGGGCTCACAGCACAAGGGGAGGTGAGCTCTCAGACAATGAGGATGTAGCAGGGGTGATACGTGAGCTCAGGGAGAGGGAACTTTGAGTCAGTTATGGAATCGCAACTGCAGGTGGAGGATAGATATGAGGGAGACAATGAGAGCAGGAGAGCTCCGGGAGGATCTTGGGTGATGGAGAGAACTGCATATGAGCCGAAGGTTGGTCCCAAGAAGAGAGACAGTATAAAGCACAGGCAAGAGAACAAGATACATGACATGGGATAGCACAAGTAATATAAGAGTAGTGGCTATAGTTTAGAGGAAGAATTCCACATTGTATGAGCAAGGGGAGAGGCATTGCTACACCAAGGGGAATTGGGCTGGGGATCACGACTACATGAGGGGGAGGTTCCAAAGGCTTGGGCGCCGAAGGGAGCTCTGGAATCTGGCTGCTGTGTGGCTGGAGGTTTTTTTATTGAGGGCAATCATCATTATGGTGAGGAGGAGAGCTGTGAGCCAAGGCATGCTGTGGGTTTGGAAGCATTGAGACAGAGATGGAATCTCTGCAGGAAGCCTGAAGACCATTGAGATGCGGGTGTTACGCGAGATCAAAATTCAAAGAGAGGACTCCAAGTAGTCGATCATGGAAGAATCTCTGGGGAAAGGACCTTGGAACCGAGAGTTTGTGAGCTTTGTGTGCTCTGTGAGTAGAAAGGAACTGCAGTGCTTGGATGATCACGTGTAGGAGATGGGCTGCATCATTTCTAGTACTTGATGTTGATCTTAGGAAGACATGATAAGCTTTTTGACCGTGGCCACTTTGTGGGTGGTTGTCCGGTGAATTGTGGGATTGGATGTATTATGTATCTGAATGCTGGTGAGCTTGAGCTCAATCAGTAGGGGCTTGTGTTGGGCTATGTAGTCCATTGGTTTTTTTAAAAAGAGTTGTTTGGCTTCCAGAAGAAATGTGACTAGAGTGTGAGATGTATCTGGAGGTGTGTAGAGACAAGGATGTGGAATGAATGCCTTTTACCTTGTGATTGTATTGTTTGGTTGTTTTAAACATGGATGAGGGTGGCTATGAAGGTGGATTGGGCTCTACTTCTTTTGTCCATCCATGCTTTAGTGCCTCCACGGAGGACTGTGGACTTCAGTTTAGGACTTCAGTTTACAAAGTGTGAAGTTGTGTAGTGTTGAAGAGCTGAGAGAGATGGCAGAGGACTTTCCAGAGTTTTGGGGGATGCCATATGAGAATGCAGTGAGATTCCTGGAAAAGATGGAATTGATAGCTGAGATTTTGTTTCAGATCCTAAATTATTACTTGCAAGGAGATGCAAAAGCATGGCTGTAGACTGAAGTTTCTGTCTTCAGAACTGTTCATCCTCAGCAGCAAAATCCAGAGTATAGAGTGGTGAGAGCAGCTTTTCTTGCACAGTTTGCACAATCCATGAGCCATAATGAAGTTTGCAAAGTAAGACAGGAGGAGGAGCAGGAGGTTGACCAGTACCTGATTCAATTTACCTGATTCAATTTGGGAGGTTATGGAGTTTATGGTGTGAAGCTCTTGTGCCAGAGGTGCCTCCTCAGATGATTAAGAGAGACTGCTTTATTTCAGGCTTGAAGCCTTCACTCCGTTTGAAAGTGGAGTTGAAGAATCTGGATAGTTTTGAGGATGCAGTCAGAGTGGCCAGGGAGGCCAGGGAGAAGGAGTGGAAAGTCAAGAGACTGAGGCAGCTTGGCATGCAAGAGGAGCCTAAGAATCTCATTAGAAGCCCAGAAGTGATTAAGGCATATGCAGAGAGAGAGTCGCTATCTCTGTTCTTGTGCATGATGATTTCCTGAAAAAGGATTTGCATGAAGTTGTGATGAAAACACTCAGCCTATTAAGTTGGATGGAGACTGCAAGAAGAGGCAAAGGTCAGAATAACAAGAGAAAGGCTATGGATGAAGGATAAGAAAGTTCAGTTGGTGTAGGGAGAGGATGAGGTTATATCAGCAATGTCCAATGCTGGAATTGTGGGGAGTGGGGACATATCGGCTCTCACTATAATAAGCCAGCTAGGGCAAGAGGAGATGTCTATCCTGAGTAGCAGAGAACAAATGATAGACAAGTGATTATAGTATGGAGGTGAAAGATCTGAATCAGCTCTGTACCAGTGGTATGAAATGGAAGGATAAGGGAAAAGGAAAGGCAATTATCTTGATCAGAATGGAGACCACACCAGAGATTATGTCTATACCCATGCAGTGTAATATGAACTCTAGGGTAGAATTGGAAGAGGAACCTGAGGAGACAGTCATAGACGAAGAGACAGAGAGTGAGACAGAGAAAGAGAGTCAGTTGTCTTCACTGTTGAAGAAACCAGATGCATATAGTGTTGATGATGTAGGGGAGCTAGAAATCATTACACTTACCATGAAAGGAGGCTTGTCAGTTGCTATGGAGGAGGGTGTTGCTCAGCTAAATCTGTGTGAGGTGGCAGAGGAGAGCCCGAGTGAAGGGGTTGCTGCCATAGATGGTAGAAACATTGAGAGCCCATTAAAGGTAGCTAAGGATAAGTCTGTGTGTGTACTGGTAGATGATGATCATGCTCCAATTTTGTGTGATGATGTGTATATGCTGACTTGTCATGTTGCAGCAGATATGCAGCCACTTGAAGACAAGGCTTGGAAGGAGTACATGGTTGTATGCAATCAATTCGTGGTTAACACTGTGATTGTGCATACAAAGGGGTTGAGATTTTAGGTTCAGTAAGTGAGGAAGAGAGAGGTGAAACTAGCAGTGAAGATGAAAGCTCAATCATGTCTGACAGTGATGAAGCTAATGTGGCTATTCTTGACGATGCACTGGATGATATGTTAGCATTGATCTCTTTGAAAAAGAATGTAAACGTGTGCATGTTGAGCTAGATGATAGTGATAGTGTGGTTGATGATCAGCTAGATGTTTTACTTGATGATACCCTCATGGATTTTGCATGTATGGTTGGTAATGACAAGAAAATATATACTTCTCATGATTGTTTAGAGAGTGAAGATGTCAGTGAGGACAAGATGCATGGCAAAGAGTGTGTTGATATGTTTGAGCTTTCCACAGGTGTGAAGGATGTTTGTTTTCTCCTGGGTGATCTTCATAATTCATGTGATGGGTTAAGTTTTGCAGCTTCCAAGGTTGAGGAAATAGGGTATGTTGAGAAGTCCCTAATCACAGATTATGAGCTGGTTGTGTCCGTGAGACCTATGTGTGAGGTAGTGACCTCAAAAGATGTGGCTCATGTGAAGCTAAGAAAGACTCATGATACAAGTGTGATGGCTAATAGCCACTGGAGTGGTGTGATGTTTTGGCAGGATAAGCTATGGGATCCTGGAGCTTAGTGAAGATGTGGGTATATGGAAGGAGCTCGTGGCTACATCAATTTGGCATGTTGTTGATTCTTTTTGATCCAAGGGGATGGTGGATTATGCATATGTGGCAATGGAGGGTTCAAAGTTTTCCTTTTGATCCTAGAAAAGGAAAGCAGAGGCATAGAGTACAAGCTTGCTTTGTTTTTGATCCACGTGGTTTGCTAATGTTTTTCTTTAGCTGCTGGACGTGAAAGTCACAGTAGAAGAAAAGGGGTTGCTAAAGATGTTTGGATGAAAATGAAAACATGCTTTTCAATTGTTGGATGTTGATGGGTAGGTGCATAACTATGTACATAGCTAGTTGGTGGTGGAAATGAGCTATGGATACTCTCATAAAGGACTCCACACTGATGATATACTTTCTTGAGAATGTAGATACTTTGCAGGGACTTCCAGGAGATGATGAAAAGCAATGTGGGTGCACCAGACAATTCAGAGCATGGTATCCAGAGTAGGACGGAGTTTTGTTGTGGGATGACATGTACTCTTCATGGTTGTCCCGAATCCTTTTTGTATGAGGGCATGAGCATTTTTTTGTCGTGGTTGTCTTGAAAATCCATTGTGTCGGGATGGTCTTCACCATATGTGGTAGTCTGGGCAACTAAATGCTAAGTCTTGGAGGCATGCAAGTGATTGAATGCCTAACTAGAACCATATGTGCCTTAAGTGCCTTGGTGTATGAATTTGAGGGAATCCTTGGGAGTGGTAAAAAAGGAACATGAGGTGACGTGGCTAATTTTAAGGAATGCATGCAAATGTGGCTATGTGAGGATGAAGGGAAGCTTCTGGTCATGAGCTAGTGATACGTGAGAATGGCAACTGTGAAGGTGGCACGAGGATCCTGCATGGATGGTCGGATCGGGGCTAGAAGCTTCACGTGAAGGGGAGTCACTTGGGGATAGAGGAGGAGAACCTGAGGGATAGTGAAAAAAACCGTGAGCTAGGAGAGGTCCATGGTTGCGCAGGGAGGAGCTTGTTGGAAGGACCAGTAGGGTTGTGGGCTCACAGCATAGGGGGAGGTGAGCTCTCCGGCAATGAGGATATAGCAAGGGTGATACGTGAGCTCAGGGAGAGCGAACTTTGACTGGGTGGCGGAATCAAGACTGCAAGTGGAGGATAGATAGAAGGGAGACAATGAGAGCAAGAGAGCTCCGGGAGGATCTTGGGTGATAGAGAGAACTGCATATGAGCCGAAGGTTGGTCCCAAGAAGAGAGACAGTATAAAGCACGGGCAAGAGAACGAGATACGGGCCATGGGATAGCACAGGTAATATAAGAGCGGTGGCTGTAGTTTAGAGGAAGAATTCCATGTTATATGAGCAAGGGGAGAGGCGTTGCTACACCAGGGGGAACTGGGCTAGGGATCATGACTACACGAGGGGGAGGTTCCAAAGGCTTGGGAGTCGAAGGGAGCTCTGGAATCTAGCTTCTGTGTGGCTGGAGGTTTTTTTATTGAGGGCAGTCATCATTATGGTGAGGAGGAGAGCTATGAGCAAAGGCACGTTGTGGATTTGGAAGCTTTGAGACGTAGATGGAGTCTCTACAGGAAGCTTGAAGACCATTGAGATGCGGGTGTTACGCGAGATCAGAATTCAGAGAGAGAACTCCAAGTAGTCGATCATGGAAGAATCTCTAGGGGAAGGACCTTGGAACCGGGAGTTTATGAGCTTTGTGTGCTCTGTGAGTAGAAAGGAACTACAGTGCTTGGATGATCACGTGTAGGAGATGGGCTGCATCATTTCTAGTACTTGATGTTGATCTTGGGAAGACATGATAAGATTTTTGACCATGGCCACTTTGTGGATGGTTGTTCGGTGAATTGTGGGATTGGATGTATTATGTATCTGAATGCTTGGTGAGCTTGAGCTCAGTCAGTAGGGGCTTGTGTTGGGATGTGTAGTCCACTGGTTTTTTTTAAAAGAGTTGTTTGGCTTCCAGAAGAAATGTGACTAGAGTGTGAGATGTGTCCGGAGGTGTGTAGAGGCAAGGATGTGGAATGAATGCCTTTTACCTTGTGATTGTGTTGTTCGGTTGTTTTAAACGTGGATTAGGGTGGCTGTGAAGGTGGATTGGACTCTACTACTTTTGTCCATCCAACGCATCTCTCTATTTTTTTTTTAAATTTCTAGCAGAGCATCTATTTGCACATCTATAGGCGTGTCTGTCTGTTATATAGATACGCCTTTAGACGTGGGTCTGTAAATGTGCCAATAGATGTGCAAATAGATGCACCCGTAAGTTTTTTTTAAAGTTATGGAAACGCATCTGTAGGTGCTTTGTCTTGTTGTGCCTCTTTCCACCACGTCCTTAAACCATTTTACATCCGAAATATACACAAAGAAGCGTCGAAAGTCAAGCTTAATAATATCTTGGATTATGCCACAATAATCATCCATGGCTCCATTGGCTCCCTCAAATCTAGCAATGATGCCGCAATCTTGTGTGTTTCTCTTATCATCAATCCGTTGTGTTCAAAAGTGCTTGCCCTCACACCATATAGCATTGAACATAGTAACTATACCAAGACAAAATCAATTAAATAAGCAATCTAAAATTTTGAAAGCTCCTAACTTAAGCATAAAATTCTATATATCGTGACATATAAATCTTGCACCATATCATCAAACACCTTTTCCTCCATGACCTCATGAGGTAATGGCGGAGGACTACTATCACCATCACTCCATGCATCCGTAATGGTCCCTCTTGAAGATCCCACCTTATATCGCCGATGCTTTCACAACAACACAAAGCAACTATAGACGCGCTTGGTAGACGTGCAAAATAGCGGGCGCGTCTATAGGCATTGCTCTAGTAGAGAAATTACGGGTGCATCTATTAGCGCGGCTAAATGCTTGTCTATTTGTGCGTCAATCACCGTGTTTATTTGTGCGTTAGACCTGAGAAAATACGGGCCCGTCTAACATCCCGTTTATTAGTGCGTCTATTTGCGCGTGTATTTGCGCGTTTTCACTGAGACTCAGATGCGCATTTAGACGCGGGGTTAGACGCGCTCCAGAGAATACAGAAAGTGAGATTTTGGTGTACATCATTGCTTTCCAAACATTGCCCATGATTACCAAAGCACATAATTTTTTGCAAGCCCACATATACAAGAATTAAGGGAAATGAGGAGAATGAGACAATATGTAAAATAGTTTTGCCAATATCAATTGTGGGGCTACGGTTCAATCTCATCCTCAATGAGATCAACCCTTGCCAAACTATCTACTTCAAAATCCAAACAAGTGTTTAGATCTACAAATACATTCAACCCACTACTACTTGTGCCACTCATGTGCTCATCGAAATCAAGATCTCCAATGGTAGGCTCATCCTCACGGGTAATTCCGGCCTCAATATCTATATCTCCTATCTCATGATCATCCTCCTCTCTTGTATCATGGTCATCATCACGTCCATGGGCATGATCATCCTCCATACGCTCCATATTAGTAAATGTACTATACATCACTTTGGAACATGGCATAATAGGTATGACATGCCACCACCTATTATTATCCACCATTGGTTGATAGACAACCTAATTCAAACACAAATACAATCATGTTACTTTTCTTGCATTAAATATTTAAAAGCGAGTATTTTTATGTGTGTGCACAGTACCTGTTCACATTGTTGCGGTAGTATTAGTGTGTCCTTCCTACTTTGCCAAAACTTTGTGGAGTCAATAGTTACAAAGCCACTTGCATGGCGTTTGATTGTTGCATTAGGGCCTCTTTCCACCACGTCCTTAAACCACTTTACATCCAAAACATACACAAAGAAGCGTCGAAAGTCAAGCATAATGATATCTTGGATTATGCCACAATAATCATCCATGACTCCATTGGCTCCCTCAAAGCTAGCAATGACGCCACAATCTTGTGTGTTTCTCTTATCATCAATCCGTTGTGTTCGAAAATGCTTGCCCTCACACCATATAGCATTGAACATAGTGCACTACACCAAGAAAAAATCAATTAAATAAGCAATCTAAATTATAAAAACCTCCTAACTTATGTATAACATTCTATATACCGACCTTGCTCGTTCATCCCCTAGCATACTCCCATTCTTCCATTGTGATATGCATCCCCTCGTCTTTCTCTACTTTCTCCATTTCATCAAGTAGCCAATCCACATGAATATCCTTTGGAAGTGCTCTTAGACGCTGAGGGTATGGCACACGAGATCCGTGGTGTGTACGAAAGAGGGCCCTTTCTTCTTGTCTTCTTGCCTTTGCATCCTCATATCTTGTCACCCATCTTTTCATCACATCACTATTAAGCACGCAAAAGAGGTTGATACTATTACGCAACTCCGTGTCTATTACTTTGTTGCGTCCTCTTCCTTGAGGCACAATAGAGGTCATCCTTAGGTCTTCATCATCTCTCCATAGTCGTGGGAGAGAGCTATCCACATCAACAAGAAACTCAGAAATATATACAAGTGACTCTTGTACCAACCAACCCTCGGCCATGCTACCTTCGGGTCTTGCATTTTGTCTCACGAAGCCCTTCAAGGTCTTCATGAAGCGCTCGAGGAAGAACAACCATCGTGCATGTATAGTACCGCATATAGCAATCTCATCCACCAAATGCACTATGAGATGTAGTTGGCTTGTGAGAATAGAACGTGGAAATGTCTCCTCCACTAAACAAACCGCCTCCACTGACATAACTCGAGCATTCTCAAGCGTGGTGGGATCTATTTCCTTTGAGGTCACATACCTCACAAGCTCGCCCATCTTGTAAATACAATCTTTCACGTCCTTTGATGCACTACGTGAAATGCTAGTAGGTAGTATGAACTGAACCCGCGAGGAGGTGGTTGATTAGTTGCTTATAGCTATTCACTCACAAATTTGAAAGGAAAAAGATATTATGCATATAAAATACTTACTTGGAGCATCTTAAGCCAATCATGAGATTTCAAGCCATATAATTGCTCTACACCTCTTTTCTTGCTCTTTGTAAAGGCTCCCTTCAAACACCTCATGCATCCAGTGGGAGTACGAATTGTAGTAATAGCACGCTTCACCGTTGCCATCTCTAGCTTTGATAACATCCACGGTGCACGAGGTAAAAAAACATGCCCATTTGGTCTCTCTTGAGGCCAAGCTTCACGCATCCTCCCTGTGGTACGTAGATCCTCCCTTATGCCTGCCGAATCTCGTGTCCCATTCAAATGCTCCCAAATGGTAGATGCCACATTCTTGAAGATATGCATGGGATCGAGCAGGTGATTGATCTTGAGGTGGGACCAATATGGTAAACGATAAAAGATGGAGTATCTAAACAAAATAAAGTGTTAGCGTGCAATCTTCACTTTCAACCAATATAGCCAATCTTTACTTCCAGCCAATAGTTACAAATCCTTACCGGCTCATGCCAAGTGGTGGAGGAGTCGTGGATCCATCCCAAATTCTCATCCAATCTCCCGCGGTGAGTGATTGTGGGAGGACTTCATTCCAAGGGGCAACATATCTAGGATGATCAGGTGGGAGAAATCGATGGTGATTCTCATAGATGACCTTATTCAATGTGTCTGCCCGTGAGGCAACTAGCGAAGGACCACAAACAAGACATGCATGGTAACCCGATGTAGTGAGACCTGAAACAATAGATGCAATTAAGAGTGGAAGGTGGGTTTAGGGTGCCACGTCCTTGCCTATTCATAATTAAAAAATGCAATTCTTACCTGAACACTCGCCATAGCCTGGGAAGTCATGCATCGTCCACATCAAGACTGCTTTGCAGTTGAAGTCTCATGACGAGGGAGGCCTGCTCACATCATGCACCTCGATACCTCTCCAAAGTATCTCTAGCTCATCAATCAAAGGCTCCAAATAAACATCAGGGTTTTTGATTTTATGTTTCCCTGGAATTAGAAGGGACAGCATGACATGTCCTTTCTTAATAGCCATAGAGGGTGGAAGATTGTAATTCACCAATACCACTGGCCATACACTGTAAGACGTGCTTTTGAGACCAAATGGGTTCACACCATCCATACCCAATCCAAGTCTCAAGCTTGGCCATGTGTCTTCAATATGCTTCCACGCAGGAGAGTCCGCGGGAGTTCTCCACTTGCCATCGGTTGATCGATGGGAGGAATGCCATGACATGAGCTCTGCAATAGATTTGCACTTGGATGCAAGGGATTATGGGAAAATGTCGCAATACCTTACGAGGCACGTCCAAGGTTTTGAGATCTGCTCTATATCTTGCCTCTCCACAAGTAGGACACTCTCTTGCATCCTTATGTAGTCCACGAAACAAAACGCAATCGTTGACACATGCATGGATGTGCTTGTAATCTAATCCTCCAAGAGAGGTCACATGTTGCCTTGCCATATCTCTTGAGGTCGGTAATTTATTCTCCCTTGGAAGCATTTTACACAATAGCCTGCACGTGAAGACCATAAATGAGGAAAAGCATTCGAGTAATTGACCCACGCGCATAATTCATCATGTTTGCAAAATCGACTTTAAATTAAAGCTTACTTGAGTAGTGCATTCAAACTTGCATTGCTCCATCCATAGATGGTTTGCAAGTTTAGTAACTCAAGGGAGGCACACAGAACAGAGAATGTGCACCCCTCAAACAGTGGAGTCGATGCTGCGGTAAACAAATCATCCTGCTCCATGCTATTATCCCTCCCTTGATGGACATATAAATCTCGCACCATATCATCAAACACCTCCTCCTCCACGGCTTCATGAGGTAATGGTGGAGGGCTACTATCACCATCATTCCATGCATCCGTAACGGTCCCTCCTGAAGATCCCACCTCATATCGCCAACGCTTCGCCTCCTCATGACGGGCATAGGGTAACATGTGCGGGTGTGGCACTGCATCCTGTATCAAATTAAAACGGGATCATTATAACTCAAACATATGAACACCCATAGGTATCTCAATCAACCTTAACTTACAAATCCTTACCCTGTTTACGGTCACATCCCATTCTCCATACTTTGAGATATGATTGAGCGTAATCCTGCATGCACGATACATGTTTCCTCGACATCGATCACACAGACATTTGATTTTTTGCTCCAACCACATTTCGCGATGGTGGATACGAAGGGATTCATCCTCACTGGAGCTTCTTGTTGAAGATGGAGACATCCTACAAACAAACAACCCATCAAATTTGCTCTTCTTCAAATGCTTAACTTAAAAACTCTGTGTCGCATCTAAATGCCCATCTATCGTCGCGTCTAATGTCGCGTCTACCTGCGCGTCTAAATGCCCGTCTAATCTGTGTATTTAAATGCGCCTGTAGACATGCCTGTAGACGCGACTATAGACGCGCTTACTCTGTGTATTCAGATGCGACTATAGATGCGCTAATAGACGCGACTATACCCGCGACTTTTAAACCTGCTTTTTGGCGCGCCGCTCGCTTTGCTTTTCTTTTAACTACTTAAACTTCGCGAGCGGCTTTCTTCCTTCTTTATTGGCAGTTCTATAGATTCGAAGCTTAAGAGAGAGCCTCCCATACACACACAGTTCCAAGCTTTCACTCAAGACAAAGGGACTGTACCTACACAGCTTGCTTCCAAGCCTAAAGAAGAGGAGGAGTACGAACAAGGAGAAGAAACAAGTTTGGAAAAGAAAGATCCTTCCATACCTTTTTCCAAGTAAGTCTTTTTGAAGTTGTTCTTGGTTGCTCTTTCCAGTTTTGTACTTTTTTGCATCCACGAAACGTAGCATCTAGGTATGAGCGACACATTCTTTTGTCGGGCGAAATGTCCTTTTCCACTTTTGAGTATTCTCGACTGTCGGAGTGCGTGTATACAGGCGTCTGAGGGCACGTCTAAACGTGCGTCTACAGGCGCATCTATTTGCGTGTCTGGCTTGCTACAGACATGCACAGACGCGGATATAGACGCTCAAACAGACGATCTGTTAAACGAAAGTTTAAACGAATTGTTAGATGCGCTTTTAGACGCGCTGTTAGACGGATGTTTGGATGGGCTGTTAAACGCGCTTTTTAACGCACTATTAGACGGTTGTTTTGACGCGGTCTGTTAGACGCGGTGATAGACGCACTTTTACTTGAACTGTTAAACGCTTTGTTAGACGCGTTTATAGACGCGAAGATTAGACGGGTCTATAGACGCGCTCTGACAGAGCCTCTTTTTTTTTTCCCCCCCTTTCTTCTCAGCTCCCAAAGTAATAGATTTGTTTATTTTTTTCCAGTTTAACATGTGGGGAGGAAGTGCTTCTAGCTCACCTGATCCGCGTGAATCGATATGGAAGGATTTATATAATATTTTAGGGCACCCTCCTAGTCCTGTGGAGTTATACGGGTACATGATGGGTACCCTTAACACTCCCCAGGAGTCGGTAGTACAGACTCCGAGCCACCCCACACCGCCTGAGATCACCCCAGCGGAGTCCGCACAGCCATCTTATGCCCCGTCTTATGCCCCTTCCCCCGTACCGTCTTATGCCCCTTCCCCCATGCCGTCTTATGTCCCTTCTGCCATCCTGTCTTATGCCCCTTCCCCCATGCCTTCAGGAGGTCCTTCTGCCTCAGCGAGCCGTCGACGTACTCCCCAGCCGTCGAGACTCGGTTCTCCAGCTACGAGTGGTCAGCGTAGTCCCGCGCAATCCCCAGCTACGAGTGGCCAGCGTACGAGCTCGACACGACAGGGTGGCAGGCGTAGTAGCAGGGAGAGCGGTGGCGGATGCATGGCACAGTGCTTTGGGCCATGTGGCGGTGAGGCCGAGGATGATGATTCCGATG
Organism: Dipteris shenzhenensis; assembly: GCF_047967505.1. Lineage (NCBI taxonomy): Eukaryota > Viridiplantae > Streptophyta > Polypodiopsida > Gleicheniales > Dipteridaceae > Dipteris > Dipteris shenzhenensis. The sequence continues at coordinate 48,780,570 of NC_141611.1, read as the reverse complement.
ATTTAGACGTGCCTCTGGGTGATGGTACGATTTAGTATGACATCACCCAGATAGGAGGCATCTTGATGGATGCGCGGGGGAAGGATGTAATGGCCTTCATGCGCTCTGTAATTGCTAACAATTACAGAGATTGCTTTATCCACTATAAAGACCACCCAAAGAGGTTGGCTGATGAGACCCTCGCTACTGTTTGCTCTTTTTTTTTTTTTTTTTTGCCGAAAAAACAGTGCTAATTATATTACTTCGAGAGCAAGATACAAGAGGTCAGCTTATAGCTGAAGGGCTGCGTTCACAAATCGGACGCAGCCCTAAAAGGTAGCAAAATAAACCATCCTCTCACGGAGGGATAAGACGAGTATGAATGAACAGCCATCGGGGTGGTGAGTAATGCCACCGAAGGCCCTGCGTAGTCTGCGCGAAGAAGAGGCCCTGTGTGTCCCAAGCCCGGAGGAAGCATCTCCGCTTCTCCTGACCGGCCCGGGAGTCTCCCTGAATCTGGTCCCACTAGCCTCTGAGAGTATGAATAATCTCACTCCAAATCTCCGCCATGATCTGGGCAGTCGATAAGGAGGTGCCACCTAGGATCTGCGCGCAGCGCGAGGTCCAGATGTGCCACCCTGTGATGCTACTAATAATCTCCCAGACTGGCTGCCTCTCTTGGACTCCTGTATCAGCCTCTGCTAGGTGCTGTGGGATGCCCTCGAGCGGTCCCCATGTCCCCTGTGTAATAAAGAAAGTGGGGTCCTACTGGCATGCCTCGAATAAGTGATGAAGACCAGGTGCGGTGCTGCACCAACAGAACGCGCCCCAAGTGATCAATCCTAGCTCTGGTGCTGCGCGAGTAAGAATCCCAAAAGTCCACCTCCACACTTCCTGGGCGCGAGTGCAGCTCCACAGGCAGTGTTTTGGTGTCTCCTCATCCGCATGGCAAATCTGGCAGCAACCGTCCTGGCCTATCTACCTCAACCAGCTCCCCACTGGAAGACCTTTGTGGGCAAGAAGCCACAGGAAGTATGAGATCTTCCGCGGCCGCCAGCTCTCCCACAAGGCCTTCTAGAATGCCTGCAAAAAGAACCTGGAAATACCCTGTGCGTACCAGCTGGGTCGCTGGGTGGGGAGGCGGCTCTGCATCCTCCCGAGAACTCGCCTGCCCAGAGTCGTACTGTAGGCGAAGAAGGAGGTCGGCCCCTGTCCTGTCACAATCTCTGGCCACCACCACTCTCCTGGGTCCCACTCAAGCTCTGACAAGGCCCGCCCCTCCCAGAGCCAAAGACGCCAAAGCTGCACTTGGTCCTGCTCGATGCTAGGGTCGGTATGCCAGACCTTCCCCAAGAGGCCTACGACCCGAACCCTCTGCCACGGGAGTAGGGGGTCGATGAGCGCACCCTCTCTCCTGAGTCGTCCATCCCCAGAAACCGCGAAGAAGGAGATAGAGGAGTCATCCAAACGTCCTGCGATCACCAGTGGAATGCCACGGGGGGTGAACTGTCCCAGCCAGCGGGTGTCACCAGGCATGAGGATCTAATGCTCAGGTGGATCCAACCAAGCAGCTGGGATCGCACCGTCGATCTCCGTGCATCTCGCCTGGGCTCCACGTGCACCTCCAGCTGCGTCTGCAAGATCAGTCATCTCCAGATGTCTGTACGTATCCCTCCAAACACGAAGGGATCGGGCTGGCCCCCTCATCCAGCCGTCCCACCTGATATGTGATCTCTCCCCCAACTGAAGGCCCTCGGCATCTCTGACCTGACCGTTCCAGATAAACGGTTGGCGATCGATCTCCTCCTGACAGCTGGGAGGGGACTGAGTGAGACTGAGGCGGAGCCGCCTCCAAACCATGAGGAGGCTACGAACGAGTGGGGAGCGGGGCTGAGTGAGTGGGGCGGAGGTGAAGATCCACCTGAGGGATGGTAGCCACTCTCCACCTCGGCACAGGACACAAGAGCCGACTCCCTGCTGAAGTAACATCTTCCACGTCTGTCCCCCTGGGGTCAAACCGTGAATGATAAGCTTGCCTAACAAGGCCTGACTCTGAAGCTCTGGATCAATGACCCCCAGACCACCCTCAGCCTACGGAAGAATGACTGTCTGCCAAGCAACCCTGGCTCTGGTATCTCTATGCCCATCCTCCCCAGACCAAAGGAAGTTCCGAACCAACCTCCTCAGCTGTGCCACGCTGGATCTCGAGAAGCACCAGTAGGAAGCCACATACCAAGCCGTGGCTAGGAGGACCTGGTTAACTACCAAGGCACCACCTGCAAGGGAGAGCTTAGCAGTGCTCCAGAAATCCAGCTTCCGTCGGATGGAGTCTAGCACCGGGAGAAACTGCTGAGCTGGCGTGATGTCTAGGCCAACCTGGAAGCCAAGGTATCTAGCTGTCTGTCCACGTGGAATCCATCTGAAACCCAGAAATCGCCCCCACTGAGAACACGCCCCCGGGTCTGTGAGAAAACCAACTGATTTGTTCCAGTTGATTTTCGCACCAGCGGCCGAGCAGAAAACCTCCAGGGCCATCCGCACCCTCTCTAGCATCCTCTCATCGTCCTGGACATAAAGGGCTGTATCATCTGCGTACTCCGAGTCCAGAAGCTCAGTGTCCTCCCGGAGTGGAAGGCGAACACCCCTGAGCCCTGTGGACCTCGCCCGAAGGTAGTAAGTCATGGCCTCGATGAAGAAGAGAAACAGGTAAGGAGCCAGGGGGCAGCCCTGACGTACTGATCTCTCCAAGCTAAAGCGCTCACCCATCTTGCCTCCAATGATGACTCTGCTAGACGCTGTCCTGTACAAAGCTGAGATACCCTGAATCCAACCTGCCGGGAAACCTAGCCGCTCCAGAGTCCCCTCCAAAAAGGACCAGTCCACGCGATCGTAGGCCTTCTCGAAGTCGAGAAGTAAAATGGCAAGGTGTGATCCGCTGTACTGAGCCCACTCCGCCGCCTCTGAAAAGGTGAAGACATTATCCAGGATACTGCGATCCTGGACAAAGCCTGTCTGAGTGTCATGGACGAGGTCTGGGAGTAGAGGCCGAACTCTGGCACTGATCATCTTGGCGAGGATTTTGTAGGCAGTGGTAAGGAGAGTGATCGGACGCCACTGGCGGATCTCCTGTCTATCTCCTCCCTTCGGGATGAGGCAAATCAGTCCTGAGGAAAGGCTCTCTGGCATCTGACCGTTGCTGAAAATCCCCTGCAGAGCTGCAAGGAGGGGCTGATGGATCTGGTCCTAGAAGGAGGTGAAAAATGCTCGGGATAGCCCATCCTCACCTGGGCATTTCTGTCCGTCGATAGCCATCAAGGCCTCCAACATCTCATCCGAGGTGAACGGTGCCAACAACGTCGCCTGCATGCTAGGCTGGACCAGGGGTGGAATGTGCCTCCACACCTCCTCACGGGCACGACTAGCACGAGGGGCAAGCGGCTCCTGCTGGAAGAGGGTCCTGTAGAAGTCAGTGGCCAACCCCAGGACCTCCCCCGGATCCCCGTAACGATGTGACCATCCGCTGTCCTGAGACTCCGAAGCTGATCACCTGCAGCTCGCTGGCCGTGCATCCTGAAGAACTCCCTGCACATCCGGTCACCCTTCCGGGCCCAGAAGGAGAGAGAGGCGTGATAGGAAAACTCGGAGCGACGCTGGAGGGTCTCCTCCAGGAGGGCTCTGGTGCGAAGGGCCTGGATCCGAAGCTCCTCCGAGCCCGGGGAAGCCTGCTGGAGTCGCTGAATGGAGGCGAGGTCCCTCCGAAGAGCTCTCTCTCTGCCCCACCAATCCTGTCGAACCTGTAGGGCTGCGAGCTGGCAGATCTGGCTGGACTCCTGCAGAGCCTGCGCGACCGAGTCTACCAGATCCACGCCCTCCCCCTAGTCTCTGTCCCAAAGACTGCAAATGCTGCTGCGCACGTCCACCCTCGAGAAGATGGAGTCGGGAATCCTGCATGATCGGGGGGGGAGAGTCTGGGCTACCGAATCTAATGATAGGAGCACAGGCGCATGGTCGGAGAGTGTCGTCCCTGGAACTATACCCGCCTGGCCGCCTCTACTGATGGCCCAATCACTGACATAAAATCTATCAAGCCTCTCCAAGAGTCTGCCTCCTTCCCTGCGGAAGCCCCAAGAGAAGTCCAGGCTCCCGTGCCAACGCCGGAAGGACGGGTCTCTCCAACTGTCCCTCCCTCCTGTCGCGAAGATGAAAGAGTCCCAAGTTGACTGCTCTGCCTGAGCCATACCTGTGAACTCCGGATCTCTGCCCTGCTGGTCCTCCAAGGTCTCCAGGTTGTTGAAGTCTCCTCCAACAATCCAGGAATCCATGTCTGGAAGAATCCCTGTAAGTGTCCTCCAGAAGGTGGCTCTGCATCGGAGGTCTGTGGGAGCATAAATGTTGAGGATTCCTATTTTGGATCCCTCCAAATTCAGGCCTACCCAAAGGGCTCGGCCTGGGATCAACGTGCCGTGACCGAAAACTTCCTGGGCTAACTGCTCGCACACGGAGGTACAGACACCCCCACTCCACCCCTGTGCGCCGATCGAAGGCTCCCAATAAGTGTAGGAACGTCCAGGGAGAACCTTTCCGCAGCTACGGGAATGAGCCGCAGAAAGCTTGTGCTCCTGGAGAAAAAGTACATCCAATCGACCACCAATCACTGCAGGCTGAAGTTCCTGTCGCAAAATGAGCTTCCTGGGACCACGGGTGCCCGAAGAGTGAAACCCGTTCACATTCCAGGATACGAGGTGTAGGCTCATGGAGAGGGACGGGGGGCTGCGAACAACTGTCTGCTCGCGGTCGAAGTCGAAGAAGAATCAGACATATCGGAATGGAGGCGCTGCCGCTTATGAGAAGGTTTGGAGGGGGAGACGGGGTCGTCCTGCCCGTTCTTCAACACCTTCAGCAATGGCGAGAGGCCTCTGGTGCCATGAGCAAATGCTTTCTCGAGCCAGCTCGAGATCTCTGAAGTGGTCATCCCGTAGAAGGTTCGGAGTTTCTGTTGGGACCAAGCTCTGACATCCTGGGGGAGAGGCCATGACAGGGGGGGTCTGAGGATCACAATCAATCGGAAGCGTTTGGCGGCACAGCGCCACCGCAGGCGCACATCGCCCTCGGACCACTGAGTCTCGAGAAGCTGCCCACTGGACGGGCCTATCCACGAGCAAACCTGGGCGTGTGTCTGCTCTCTGAGAGCCTCCCAAACCGAGTCGTCTGTCCAGGTCTCGGTGCCATCGCTGAGGAATGTGAAAGCGAAGCTAGGGCCATCCCTGGGAGCCAAGGCAGCAATCTTCCCATCCGCCCCTTTGCGGAGCAGGAAGATACTAATGTCGAGACAAGCCGGGAAGGTCCCAAGGTCGGCCACATCCAGGTAGTCCCAGGGGCCAGATCTGTAAAAGTCTCGAGGAAGCTCTCTCTCCTGGAGCTGAGACCCAGCTGAGTCTGCCACTGAGGGGCTAGTGGGAAGGGAAGCCTGCTCCACTGGTGGTATAGACTCCGAGTGTCCTGCCAGCGGGGGGGGAGGGGGAGGAGGCTGCGGGATAGGCGACTCGGACTCCACGGAGGCGACTGGCGGAGAAGGTGGAGGAGGTGGAGCGGGGGCTGCACTCGGCTGGAAAGCCGACGATGCAGCTAACTCTGTAGGAGAGGCGAGGGGGACAGGGGGGGGGGGGGGATGGGGATGCATCTGGAATTGGGGCTGAGGGGGAGGAGGAGGAGACTGAGGAAGAGGAGGCGGGGGCTGAAACTGCGGGTCGGGCGAAGGGGGGGGAAACTGGGGAGAAGGCGGGGGAGCGGGAGAGAGGGGGATCTGAGGCTGTGGAGGGCGGGCTGCCATCGAAGAAGAAGCTCTCCCAGGTCCCTGGGGCATCTGCCTGTCAGGTCTCTGGAGTGCTGCTGCAGGAAGGGTAACCTCTGCCTCCTTGCCTTTATCCGAAATCTTCTTGTTCTTTCCTCTTTTCCTTCGAACCTCGGTCCAACCGCCCACTACCTCTGGACCAGACTCCGACTGCCTCGGCTCCTCCTGACGTGGCTATCCGGGGGGGGGGGGGGCGGAGGGGGCGGGGGCGGGGAGGGTCGAGATGAGCTGGCGAAGCGTGGACAAGCAGCCGCCAAGTGCCCAAAGCCGTGGCACCGCAGGCACTGACCTGGCTGTCCGGTGACTATCATGCTCTGGGTGATGCTGCCGGCACCTGTCACAATCTCGATCACTGCAGGGAGAGTCGCAGGATCCGCCACAGCCACACGGACTCGGGGAGCTCCTGCCGTGGTCACCGCGTCGGCAAAGGTGTCGTGCATAACCCAGCCAAAATGGGAGCCCAAGTCCCTGACAATCGGCCGCAACTCAGTAGCAAGCCCTGGAAAAACTAGTGTCACTGGGTGGCGAGGTATACGGAACCGAACATCGAAATCCGCTGCGCTGAATCCACGGTACCACGGGACTATCATGATAATCTTCCCATCCACCGATGTGGGGGAACCGGCAATCAGGTTGCTCGCAGCTTTCTCATTGGAGAGTTTGAGCCAGAAGATGCCCCTTCCCATAAGGGCCACCTCCTTAATATGGCCATCCTCTAGCAGGAGAGTGGACTGGAGCCAGTCCCTGATGGTAGACCTGGAGGGGGAGTGTCCAATGACTCTACCATAAACAGAGGTACGAGCAAAGTCAATGGCAACCTCCTGAACATGAGATGATTGTTGCTCTGTCAGGATAACGCGGTAGGCATCTGGAGAGGGAGGGTCCGACTGGGCCTCCGGATCCGGGCAGGGGGCCGCCATACCGCCAAGACTAACTGCAAGCTTCCGATGAGGAAAAAACAGGCTGCCACCCAAGAAGGGGGACGAAGCGGGAGGTGGAGCCTGGGGGTGAGGCGGGCGAGGCGAAGTGAGGGGGCGGGGGGGTCGGAACGGAGGCGGGGTGAAGGCTGCAGGGTGCGGGGAATACGGAAGGGCGCGGTGTAAAGAAAGAGGGAGAGAGATAGGAGACTCAAGTTCAGCTTTCTTCACAACACACAAAAGAGAGAGGACACAAGGTTGGAGGGTGAAGCCTTTCTTCACTTTTGCACACAACAACTATACAATAGAAAAGGGATATACCCTATATGTCAAAACCTAGAATACGTGGTTCATATGTGAACCCAAACCAAAACATACGTGGTAGTCTAACTACACCACGAGTACAACTAACATAGGCGGTGACATAAATGATAGTCATCCAGGAGATATGTCGGGGATAGAGCTTGATATCTCAACACTCCCCCTCAAGCTCAAATCCATCTCACGTACACCAAGCAAGCTCCTAAATCTACGAAGCTTCTCGGTACCCAATGCCTTCGTAAAGATATCAGCCACCTGCTCCTCAGTGCTGACATAGACAAGATCAATCTCACCAGCTAGAACCTTCTCTCTCACAAAGTGATAATGCACCTCAATGTGCTTCGTTCTAGCATGATAAACTGGGTTATTAGCAAGCATGATGCTGCTAATGTTGTCACAATGAATGACAACTGCTGCATGAACTGACTGTCCCATATCTGCAAGTAGCTTCCGTAACCAAGCTACCTCACATGCAGCCATTGCTGCACCCCTGTACTCAGCCTCTGTGCTCGACAAGGCAACTGTTGGCTGCTTCTTGCTGCTCCAACTGATGGCACCACTCCCAAGGGAAAACATAAAACCACTAGTAGATCTCCTGTCTGAGACACTACCAGCCCAGTCAGCATCTGTGTATCCATGTACCTGTAATGCACACCCAGCTTCATAGAACAGTCCATAATGCAATGTGGACTTCACATACCGCAGTATGCGCCTAGCCGCATCCAAATGTGGCTTCCTCGGTGCCTGCATAAACTGACTCACTAGCCCCACAGCATAGCTCAAATCTGGTCTGGTTATAGTCATGTAAATCAAGCTACCTACTATGCGCCTGTACATAGTAATATCTTCAAGAAGCTCACCTGACTCTGCATTGAGCTTCACATTCTGCTCCAATGGAACAGAGATAGGCTTACAGCCTGTCATCCCATATTTGGACAGCATGTCCAAACCGTATTGCCTTTGCAACAGCCATATCCCACTTGGGGATCTAATAACCTCAATGCCCAAGAAGTAACGCAGCTCTCCCAAATCCTTCATCTCAAATTTCTGCTTCAACACAGCAGCTTCACTTCATTAATGTCTGCATCACTATCACCTGTAATAATCAAGTCATCAACATATATGACTATAAGCACAATCCCTCTGTTTGTCCTTATCACATAAAGTGAAAAATCTGAATTGGAAATCTGAAATCCAATAGTGACAAGATATTGCCCTATCTTGTCTGACCATGCCCTCGGCGCCTGTTTTAAGCCATACAAGGCTTTGCGCAACCTGCATACAAAATCGGGGTGTGCTTTATCCTCATAACCTTCTAGCTGCATCATATAAACCTCTTCCTGCAAGTCACCATGCAAGAAGGCATTTTTCACATCCATCTGATGCAAAGACCATCCCTTTGCAGCAGCCATAGCAATTACTGCTCTCACGGTTGCCATCCTTGCAACTGGGCTGAAAGTTTCCTCATAGTCAATTCCATATGTCTGTGCAAAACCTTTGGCAACCAATCTTGCCTTGTACCTGCTAACAGACCCATCAGCATTGTGCTTTACTTTGTAAACCCACTTGCAGCCAATAGCCTTCTTATCATGAGGCAAAGGCATCAAATCCCAAGTGTGGTTTGCATCCAAGGCAGCCATCTCTTCATCCATAGCTGCTTCCCAATTTTTATGCCCTGCTGCATCCTCAAAACATGTGGGCTCTGGCTCCTCTAGAACCTTGACCATATAAGCATAGTGATGTGCTGTATACCCATCATATCTCAGCCTGTCAACTGGATACTTAATACGAGTGGACCTCCGCACAACTGGATCAGTTGCAGGCGTCTTTAAATCATGCCTGCTTTTCCTTGCACCAGGTGTAACAACAGAAGGAATCCCAAGTTCCTCATCAAGGCTCATTTCAGAGCCGCTTGACTCTCCATCAACATGAGAGCTACCAGCAGACACATCAAACACTGGAGTATGGTCCACTTTTTCTTTTCCCTTATGTGATACCTGCACAACACTATCAGGACTGCCATGTGACGATTCACTAGATCTCAATCTCCCTGTCCATGCATTAGATCCACTAGTAGAGGACTCTCTGGGTCCACTCAAGGCTTGAGATTGCTGCTCTGCATTTATTGCAGCATTCCCATTTCCTGCATCTGCATCTCCTACCAGAACAGTTGGTGCATACCAGCTGCTCATTTCATCAAAAACAACATCTCTGCTCACTTGCATTTTGCGGGTGGAAGGGTTATAACAGCGATACCCTTTCTGGTGCTGAGCATATCCAATAAAGATGCATTTTTCTGCCTTTGGATCCAGCTTTGTTCTCTTCTCATCAGGAACATGAACATAAGCTATGCAACCAAATACCTTCAAGTGAGAAATATCTGGTTTTTGGCCTGTATACATTTCTTCAGGCGTCATGCCATGGACAGCTGCAGTGGGGGTTCTGTTCATAATATAAACAGCAGTTGCTACTGCTTCAGTCCAAAAATAATCAGGCATGTTTTTCTCATTTAGGATCGCCCGTCCTACTTCTGCAATATGCCTGTTCTTCCTTTCTGCAACCCCATTCTGCTGAGGGGTAGACCTGCATGAGTACTTCCTTTGAATTCCCTGTTCTTTCAGATATTCACAAAATTCTTCTGAAAAGTACTCTCCCCCTCCATCAGATCTTAGCACTTTAATATGCACACCTTTCTCTTTTTCAACCATGGCCTTAAAAGCCTTGAAATGGCTGAACACTTCACTTTTGTGCTTCATAAAATAAATCCACACCTTCCTAGTGTAGTCATCAATAAACGTCACATAATAATGGCATCCACCAATAGAAGCAGCTTTGGTTGTCCAAACATCTGAATGGATCACTTCCAAAGGTCTTCTGCTCACCTTAGCATTTTTGGGAAATGCATGTCTGGCCTGCTTACCCATTTGGCATGCTTCACATACCTTTTGCATTCCCTCAACTCTGAATTTAGGCAAACCTGCAACAATGTTTTTCGTTTGCATAGATTTCAGCCTTTGTATATTCACGTGCCCAATGCGCTTGTGCCATATCTCAATATCTGCAATGACACCTCTCCCATGCGCAAACATAGCAGCTTTCACCTCAGGCATATCAACATCCAAGGTGAACATTCTGCCATTTTTGTTGCCTTTCGCAACCAAGCGGCACTTATTTTTCAAGTCCTCAACGAAGCATCCATCAGGGTTAAATCTAACCTGCAGACCTTGCTCAACCATCTGGCCAACTGAAACCAGGTTCTTAGTGATTTTTGGAACATGAAGTACATCTGCCAAGTACTTTGTTTTGCCATCCTGCATAGCCAATGGCACTTTACCAACCTGCGTAATTGGGTGCGCAGTATCATCACCTGTTTCAACATAACCTGGCTTATCCAAATTTCTGACATCATGAAACCACTCACCATGACTGGTCATGTGGTTAGAGGCACCTGAATCAACATACCAAACATCATTGCAAGCTGCAGCATCTCCTGACATGGAGTTAACCATATGCTGCATCACAAAAAGGTGCTCATTTCTGTCGTCACCATGCCCACTTGATGATGCATAGTTGCTTTGCTGCAACTTTCCACTTTTGATGTCATTCTGCTTTTTATAGCATGTATTCTCCTTGTGTCCAGGCTTTCCACAATAATAGCATTCTGTGCTGCTATTTACTTGCTGGTTCCTTTGCCATGAACCACGGCCTCTTTGGCTCCCCCTGCCTCTAGAACTACCACGTCCTCCTCCATAGGACTGGTTTTCCTGTTGTTGCTGTTGGTTCTGATTTCCTGCACGGCCACCAGAACGGCCTCTTCCTCTACCCCTGCCTCTACCTGTATTCGAGTAGAAAGCAGTCTCTTGAGAAGTTGAGGTGGCTGAACCACCATTCCTTTGCTCTTCACTCAGCAAGAGAGCAATAAGTTCCTGAAAATTAGGAAATGTTTCACGGACTCCAATGGATGTCCGAAATTGTGCATAATCTTTCCCAAGACCATTCAAGGTCACGGACACTAAGTCCTCATCATCAACAGGTGCTCCAATGGAGGCAAGAGAATCTGCAAGGCCTTTCACCTTCAAGGAATACTCATTTATATTCATATTTTTCCTTTGCACATTGTGCAACTCCTGCTTTAGCTGCATCTTCCGTGCTTTGATATTTGTGCTATACAGCTTCACCAATGTATCCCATGCCTCCTTAGGCGTCTCTAGATCCTGTATATGCACAATCATAGAATCTGAAATGCTAACGGACAGCCAATACAGGCATTTTCTGGCTTTTTCATGCCATTCTTTAAAGGTCTTCAATTCAGCAGGAGTGGGAGCAGCACCCAAAACTGGTTCTGCAGTTTCACCACTGATGTAATCCCAAACTCCCTTTCCCATAAAGAAGTTTGTCATCCTGAACTTCCATGCTTGGAAGTTGTTCTTGTCAAGCTTCTCACTGACAATGGTAGACAGATTCTCAGACATTTTACAAATCACGAATTGCAACAGCAACCTGTAAACACAGCAAATGCCTCAGAAGGGCAAATAGCAAAACTTCTGCAAAGAGCCTCACAGGGGCAGATCTGCAACACTGACGAAAGTGGTATTTCACCACACAGTCACTTCCTCGTGACGATTTTGCATCAATAGGCAACAGGCATGAATCTGCAACTCCCAATATCTCTGCACATAGGCATACGATGCAATTTCTGTGGCACCTTTCCACCGACTAGCCGCGCGGTGGTCGCACAGCAAAAACAGGGCCTTTTTCTGAGTGCCTGCGAAGAACTTCCGCCTTCAAAACGGGCCCCGAAACGGCCTCAGATCAGAAAAATAAAGTCACCAAGGGCTTTGCCCTTCCCCGCAGTATATACTGCGCTCTCGCCGCACCGCGAAGGGCCTCTCAATCTGAAGCAGTGCACTCCTGCACTTCTGGCTGTGCTACCTGCAGAGATTTGCTCCCAAACTCGAAATAGGAAAGCTACACTGGTCCTCTTACCAGGACACCAGAAACTTGGCTAGCTTTCTTGAGCTCCTTACCATGAACAAGGCTCTGATACCATGTAAAGAAAGAGGGAGAGAGATAGGAGACTCAAGTTCAGCTTTCTTCACAACACACAAAAGAGAGAGGACACAAGGTTGGAGGGTGAAGCCTTTCTTCACTTTTGCACACAACAACTATACAATAGAAGAGGGATATACCCTATATGTCAAAACCTAGAATACGTGGTTCATATGTGAACCCAAACCAAAACATACGTGGTAGTCTAACTACACCACGAGTACAACTAACATAGGCGGTGACATAAATGATAGTCATCCAGGAGATATGTCGGGGATAGAGCTTGATATCTCAACACGCGGAAGGGCGGGGGGGCGGGGTTGGAGTGGCGGGGGTGGAGGGGTGAAGCGGGGGGTGGGGAGAGCGGAATGAAGGCGGGGGGGCGGGTGAAGCGAGGGGGCGAAAGAGCAGCGAGGGGCGGGTTGGAGTGGGGCGGATGGCGAGGGAGCAGCGAGGGGGCGGGTTGGAGCGGAGGGTGAGGGCGGGCTGGAGTAGAGGGGGCGGGTTGGAGCGGGGGCGAGGGGGTAGGTTGGAGCGGAGGCGAGGGGGCGGGTTGGAGCGGGGGCGAGGGGGCGGGTTGGAGCAGAGGCGAGGGCGGGCTGGAGCGGAGGGGGCGGGTTGGAGCGGGGGCGAGGGGGCAGGTTGGAGCGGAGGCGAGGGGGCGGGTTGGAGCGGGGGCGAGGGGGCGGGTTGGAGCGGAGGCGAGGGGGCGGGTTGGAGCGAGGGGGCGGGTTGGAGCGGAGGCAAGGGGGCGGGTTGGAGCGAGGGGGCGGGTTGGAGCGGAGGCGAGGCGAGGGGCAGCGAGGTGGCCGGCGGGTGAGGGGGAGGGGGGACGGGGGTCAAGGGCGGAGGGGGAGGGGTGGGGGTGGTCGCGGCGAGGGGAGGAGCTAGGGGGAGGTAGAGCTAACGGCGAGGGGGGGGAGGGGAAGCTCGCAGGAGCTAGGGCGAATCAAAGATAAATGGGGGAAGTCAAAGATTGTTACGATACTTAGCAATAAAAGATCTTCCCTTAAGAGGCAGGCACTAGCGGAGCTTGCCAGACTTGAGGCAGGTCAACCTCCAAGGGGCCCGCCCCACACCGCTCAGAAGCGTGAGTGGAAGAAGGCAATGAAGTTAGCGAGGGAGGAGCCCAGTCTACAGCACGTGGAGGCACGGAGGATCCAGATGGAGGAGTATGGGAGTGCACATTTTGGAGCAGCGGGTGTTGAATCATGGGAGGCCCAATTTGTAAGTATCGATCTCAAATTATATTGCTTATGTAGTTTATTAGGAGGTTGGTTGTTTCTTTGTACTAATCCCTCCACAAAGTGTATCGCGGTCATGCAGCTTGAGATCGTGGGCAGATACCCTACTCCAGTGGAGACAGCCTACCACCGCCACCATCGCAGAGGAGATACATGGAGGCACTTCTATGATGACGGGTTGATTACTGAGGAGTAGTATACCCGAGCGACTGGACATGCCCCCCAGGTATTTGAAAGTAATTAAATAATGCCAAAATTATAAGTAAAGATTTGATTTTTCATACATTGATATATGTTGTCCCTTGTTTACAGGGCGCCCCTGCACAAGACGACGAGGAAGACGAGGAAGGAGGTGCAGAAGGGAGCGTAGAAGGCAGCGCATCAGGGAGCATGGAAGGCAGCGAGGATTAGTCGTAGAAGTAGTGCTACTATTCTTTTTTGTACTTAAAGCCATTGGCTTGGCTTCGTGCCTCTTGTATATAGACTCCTCTTATTTTTTGTACTTGAAGCCACATGACATGGCTTAGCTTCCTTATTTTTTGTACTTGGAGCCACATGACGTGGCTTAGCTTTGTGCTATATGTATATACAAGCACTTTTTGAGCTTTCAATTTTATTGCGTTTTGGAGTTGTAATATTTTATTTGGAATTGTAATTAAAATGAGGTTGGCTGTAAGAATTGAATTACAGAATGTGGATATGGGATTCTTGTAACTATATAGCATACACAACATACACAGTATTCTGTAAAATTTATTTTTTTAAAAAAAGGCGCGTCTATCAGTGCGTTTACAAACGCGTTTATATTCGCATCTGTCTGTTCGATATGCGTCTATACGTGCATCTATCAAAGCGTTTATTTGCGCGTCTATTTACACGTGTATGAGCGCGTCTATACGCGCGTAAGTCTGATATATAGACGCGCTAATAGACATGGGTCTCCTGACGCGCAAATAGACGCGCCCGTAAGTTTTTTATTTAGTTCATGAAACGCGTCTGTGCGCGCGTCTATGGGTGCTTTGTCTTGTTGTGTTTGCCTCCACATGCCGAGCGTAGGGCAACATATGCGGGTGTGGCACTACATCCTGTATCAAATTAAAATAGGATCATAACTCAAACACATGAACACCCATAGGTATCTCAATCAACCTTAACTCTTTAACACTTACCATGTTTATGGTCGTATCCCATTGTCCATACTTTGAGACATGATTGAGTGTAATTTTGTGTGCACAATACATGTTTCCTTGACATCGATCACACATACATTTAATTTTTTGCTCCAACCACATTTCGCAATGGTGGATACGGAGGGTTTCATCCTCACTAGAGCTACTTGTTGAAGATGAAGACATCCTACAGATAAACAATCCAAAATATTTATTCTTGCATGAGTTGTAAATGTCAAAACTCTATGGAGTGTCGAAAAGCGCATCTAATAGTGCATCTGTACTGTGGAGCACATCTATAGGCGCATCTAAAATGTAGTGTAGACGCTGATAGATGCGCTTTTAGACGTGTAGTTAGACACGTAGATAGATGTGCTTTTAGATGTGCAAACTGTGAGCTGATTTTCGAACCTACTTTTAGCACGCTTGCTTTTCTTCACATACTTTTAGTGTCACACGGCTTGCTTTTCTATTAACAAACATAGCTTTGGGCATCCACACTTATCTCCAAGCACCCACACTTGTCTCCAAGCTTACACAATCATCCCCAAGCACACAAGAGAAGAGGGTGAACAAGGAAGAGAAGAAAGAGAAGCAGCTTTGAAGAAGGACAAGAAGCTTCCATACCACTATCCAAGGTAAGTCGCTTCATGGTTGATCTTCTTTGGAAGTTGCTCTCTTTGGATTCATCCTTTGTCGTATGCAAGGAACGGATGTTTTTGGTACTAGTGTTGTTCTTTTTGGGATCGAGTGCATGTCCTTTTTTATTTTTTTAAAAAAGGCATCTTGTTGAGAGTTCACGCTCAACATCATGTGATCATGTGTGCATAGCACCATCATGTGATCATATGTGCATAGCACTAACCTTATAGAGTGCTATAAAGGAAAGGGTTAGATCCCCTAACCCTAACCCTAAATGGGTTTGTATATATTCTATTTTTTCAACTAAATTTAGTATACAGTTAGTCCTTCGTGGTGTGCTCTCTAGCTGTGCCCTCTCTCCTCATCTCCACTCTTCTCCTCTCCCTCTTCATATTTTGTCATGGTATCAAAGCTCCCTTGCCTTCTGCTGAGGCATTGTGATCCTTCTAAGAGTGAGAGAGATCGAGAGACTGAGAGTTCTTGAGTGAGCTTCACTTCCATTGAGTGAAGGATTTCCGCCTTCTTGAGCCATTGAGAGATTTATTGCAATGAGAGAGAGAGAGAGAGAAAGAAAGGTGTTTTTTTCAGAACTCGAGGTGATCTTGCAGTGAGCCTCCAACTCTAACCATCCGTGAGTAGAGGCAAGTGGGTTGAAGGTGAAACTTGTAGGAAGGATGGAGGTTGGAGTGTAGAGCAAAAGCCTACTCCCTCCAAAGCTCGAGGTAACCAACACCAACTACATCTTACATTAGTAGCGGAAACGGCTTCACAGCAAGCTACCTCCAACCAGCACAATAGCGAGCTACGTCAACTTCAACTTCGGCATCTTTAACTACATCTGCAACTGGCTGCAGTGCCACTAGCGGCTTCTCCTTCAATCAACAACTGCCCTCATAGCTCTTGCATCCTGACTTGATGTGTCGCTCAAGTGCTACTCTCTAGTCTTCCTCAGCACCAGCCGCTCTCTAAAGTTGTATGCTTCGATCACCATCTACGATCTCCAAATGCCTACGTCAACCGTCTGCAACTTTCTCCATGATAGATATCTCCTTCTGCTTCAACGATCTCTTGGAGTAGCTCCATAGCCAGCACTCACGGCTCCAACGAAGGTTGATCCTAAGTGCTTCTCTCCTCTAGCCGCACTTAATGCCTCTATAGATGCTTGCCTCTCCAACCAAGCATCTTCACAGCCACCGCATGTAAAAACAATGCCATAGTGCCCAAGCTCTCACAGCACCAATGGCCTGAGCTCCAACTATAGGCTCATCCCATTGAGCAACCTCGTCCGGCTGACTATCTACCTATTGGAGCAGCGTTCATCTGCAAAACTGCAATAATAGCTCCACCTCACTAGCCCACGGGCTACTCCACTCGCAACCAGTGCTACAACGCGCTCCAAATGGGACAGATCTCAAGCTCCAACGAACGGCTCATGAATGCTTCATACAGCCTCTACTACGACATAGCCACGGGCTGCCTCACGATGGACCAGCGCATCAGAATTGGCATCTATGAGATTCTATACATGTCACGTCAGCAATTCATCCAAGCCACATCATCATTCCATCGTGCCATCATCATTCCTCGTGCCACATGTCATCACATCTTATCTACCATGTGTCATCCCTATCCTTGTGCCACATCAACACACCCTATCCTATTGCCATGTCAGCATCTTATCTGCCATGTCACCACTACCATGTCATTAGTGACACATCAATAGCCATGTCATTTGCCACATCATCTACCTTGTCACCTCAGCACAGGATCCACTAGTACACCTCTTGCTAGGCATAGTGCCACATCATCACTGCATGTGACCCACAGTGACACATCATCATTGGGCGCATTTGCACTCCTTTTGCCCCTCCACCTAGATCAAGCCATATCTCTTGATCCAGGAAGAATTTGAGGGCGCTCCAAAAAGGAAAGTCGCTCGTTTTCTCATGCTCTACATTCTCTCACATCATGTGTACATTTTGATGCAAGTTACTCACATTTGAGCCTCGCCATGGCAAAACCACTTCACACACATTCACCTCTACATGGACGCATTTGACCCAGCACTTCAAAAGAACAAAAGAACAGAATTATTTGCTATTCTTTCATCGCTAGATGGTTGGTATAGATCTAGATTAGAGTAGACTAGATTGCCATAGAGGGGATGCTTTGAATTTCCCCAAGTTGCCAATTTCAGCCATGCTCGAAATTCTCGACTAGTATCTTTACTCAGAGTCAGTCCATATGCTCACATATACGATTTCACATCATTACATTACTTGAAACCTTACATTCATCAGTTCAATGAGTAGACTTCAGAGAGTACAAAGGCACTACAGATTGTTTCAGTGGGTAGATAGCACTTGATTTCGCACACACATGCCACCATTGTAAAGCCCATTTGGCTATCTCACGGCATCGTGCACATCATTTCAGCCTTGTAAAGCCTCTTGGCTATTCCCGACATCATTGCCACAAGCCTTGTAATACAGATCAGATTTTATATATTGCAGTTCTTTCTTCACTGAAGGTTCAGAGATTTCACTTGGCATAGTTAGTATATTTGCAGTTGATTCATACAGAGGTTTTCATGACACTTTTGAGTACATTTCTTGCACCATGTCTACGACTAGCAACCTCAATCTAGAGGCATTTGCTAAGTTAGACAACTCCAATTACAGTACATGGAAATACTAAATGGAGACCATTCATGTACTTTAGGACAAATGGGAGTATGTTGATGGGTCTACACCTAGACCATTGGATGATCTAGACACCAGTAGCTCTACTCCATCTATTGTCACAGCAACAACAACATGATCTACAACGAGATCTACATCTACACAAATAGTTTTTGCACCAGTAGCAGATCCTGCCATTGCTCGAGCTCAGGCAAAATGGGATCAGGCATTCACAGCTTCAGACAAAAGCAAAGGCAGAGGCAGAGATAGATCATATAAAAAAAGTGGTCATCATTAGCAACAACATCATTAGCCAAATCAGAATCAGCATTAGCAACAGCAGAATTAGCAAAGAGGAAATCATTCCAATCGAGGAAGATTTCAAGGATGAGAGAATGCATCGACCAATGTGTCAAACATCCAATGCAACTAGTGTCACAAGTTTGGACACTATGAAAGAGATTGCCGCAAGAAGAATACAACCAAGGCAATCAATCTAGCAATAATCGAGGGAATTTCGGAGGCAGAGGAAATCATTGTGGTGGACATTCTAGTCACAATCATTTTGCAAATGAACATGGAAATATGTTTCTTGCAAGCAAGGACATGCATCAGACTGATACAGTGTAGCCAGACACTGATTTCAATCCCAAAGAGGATTACAGCTATCAAGTCAACCAAGTGGAAGAGGATCCTTGGTACATCGACAATGGTGCATCATCTCAAGTGGAAGAGGATCCTTGGTACGTTGACAATGGTGCATCATCTCACATGACAAATCATCAAGAATGGTTCATAGAAATGAAGCCATTAGAAGGTCAGCAGAATGTCATCTACATAGCAGACAATACACCGAATCCAGTTCAAGGGACATGTGTTATCCCTATGAACAATTTCACTAGTATGAAAGGATTGGCGAAAGATGTGCTCTATGTTTTGAAGCTTAGCAAGAACCTTTTGTCAGTAGGTCAAATGACGGAACACAATTACAAAGTCATCTTCAACGGTGATGAATGCACGATCATAGATAAATTCAAAAGATGTTAGCTAGTAGCAAAAGGTGTCAAGGAAGGACGCTTATACAGAATGCTAGCTATAGTACCAGATAAGCATGGCATGTCATCTCAACCACAACAGATGCCACTATCTGCAAAACGGCACAAGAGATATGGTCATGTCAACTTCAAGTACTTGTTAGATCTCAGGAATCAAAATATGGCAATTGGGATTCTGAAGTTACAGTTTCTTGGAAAAATTTGCAAAGCATGCTGCTGTGGCAAACAAAAGCAAACCAACTTTGTCAGAAGTACCTCTCGTGAAAAAGGTATTCTTGATTTGATACATACAGATGTATGGAGTTATGCCCAGACCCACAGCATCAATGGTTCACTTTACTACTTGACTTTCATCAACGACTATAGCAGATATTGTTGGGTCTACTTTCTAAAAGAGAAATCTGAAGTGTTTTCCAAATTTCAAGAATTCAAAGCCATGGTAGAAAACCAAATAGGCAGAAATATCAAGGTCATGAGATCAGATAGAGGAGGTGAATACATGTCCTCGCTTCTATTCGCTGTAGGTATCCCAATCCCCCCAATGTTCGGTTCACAAATAAATGGGCCAATTCAAAGATTGTTACAATACTTGGCAATAAAGATCTTCACTTAAGAGGTAGGCACTAGCCGAGATTGCCAGGCTCAAGGGAGGTCAACCACCAAGGGGCCAGCCCCACACCTGTCGCAAGCATGAGTGGAAGAAAGCAATGAAGGCAGCAAAGGCGGGACCCCAATCTGTAGCATGTGGAGGCATGAAGCATCCAAATGGAGCAATATGGAAGCGTGCATTTTGGAGCAAGGGGTATTGAATCATGGGAGGCCAAATTTGTAAGTATCGATCTCAAATTATATTGTTTATGTAGTTTATTAGGAGGTTGTTTCTCTGTACTAACCCCTCCACAAATTGTGTCATCTCGTAGCTTAATATCGTGGGTGGGTACCCTACTCCTATCGAGACAGCCTGCCACTGCCACCATTGCAGAGGAGATACATGGAGGCACTTCTATGTTGATGGGTTGATTACTAAAGAGCAGTATATCTAGGCTTATGGAGCACCCCCCCAGGTATTTAAAATAAGATGATGATGTTGGACACATGAACATTCTGTAGGCACACACTAAGAGAGAGAGAGAGAGAGAGAGAGAGAGAGAGAGAGAGAGAGAGAGAGAGAGAGAGAGAGAGATGAATTATATAAGATGATGATGTTGGACATAATGTCCATGGATGTTTTTATCGAATGTATATTTATATATTAATATAAAATCTTGGCGAAAGTTTATCAAGCTAGTTTTTTTAGTTTCACAATATTGATAGAATATAGTACACTTTTGTATATTTTCTTTTAGATTTTGAAGTAAAAAGATATAGATCTTGGCGAAACTTCAAAAAGTTTCACATAAAAGTTTCAAATCCTGGCGAATATTTCAAACATATATTTTTATAAGGACATACAAACTTTTGATACCAATATAAAAGTTTCACTTCTTAACGAAACTAACATGAAAAATTCATCATGAACATTCTATAGGCAATATGCTCAACATTGATGATATGGTGGAACTTAGTATTAGTGGCACTGTTGTTGCACATGGTACAATATTCAACAATGATGTAGGTGGCTTGTGTCAGGGTGTGCAAATTGGGTCTTCATGTGTATCTATGTCAGCCGATGTTTGTTATGATGCAGGCATTGAACTTCCTTTTCCAACAATGGATACATGCAAACTTAGAGATGCAGTGGGAAGCACTAGTAGGTGGGACAGGAAAGACTTAAAGATCTATGATAAAAATAACATTGCAGAGGAGGTCGACATGCATGAACACAATGTCAGTATGCAACTACATTGACTCTACCCACATTCACATGCATTTTAAAAAACTGATGGCATGGGAATAGCTACATGTTTCAAAAAAGACATCCAATTGTCAATCCAGCATTACATTCAAAAAGATGGAAGCCAGTGCTTGTTGAGAAATTTCAAGACAAATAAATCTCAAACCTTTGTAATAGTAAATGTTTACAAGTCCCCTACCGCAAACGTAACAATGCTCTTGGTTGCCCTTACTCAAATCTTGCAGCAAATAAAAGAAGGAACATCAACAAACAATCATTGGAGATTTCAATATCAACTATGACAAAACTAAAAGTGTAAACAAGCCACTAATAAAGTTCATGGAACAACACAATTTCACACAATTAACTAAACCAACAAGCATTCATGACTCGACCATCGACAACATTTTGGCTAACAACAATAAAGATCACCCTTCCTTTGGAAAAAACTTTGTTTACTGGTCCGACAACTCCCTTCTTTACACAAAAATAAATATACATCTAGGGTAGGCCTCTTGAATGTAATTCACCTTGTTATAGACTCCAAAGGCACAACAACAAGGAGAAAGTGTTTTTATTTGACCGATTTGATGCCCATCCATTTGAGCAAAGACCATAGTCTTTGCCTAGTGAGAACTGTTTAAGAGCATGGTGGCTCACCCTTCTACAAGAATGTATGGAACTCTTTTAGGCCATCCCCATCTCGCATTGCAATCATCACCATCAAGCTCTAGCTTCCTTGCACATTCCTTCGCTGCATCTCACTCCTAATAATGTCCACTGCAATGAGAGTTGCAACAATTGATCCTAGTTTCCTTAGCCCAAAGTGGTCACTAAACTCCACAACATGTGTCCTACTTGCAAAACAAAAGCAATTGCATGACAACTTCTATCTATTCTATTAAGGA